>NW_027254438.1:188918-398602 GCF_044704955.1 Pristiophorus japonicus | reverse complement strand
TGCACCACCTCCGACTTCCGCTCGTTCTCAAGTCCCCGCTTCAAATTGTCCTCGCATCGTAATCACTTCTCCTGTTTTGGGGCAGGAGGGGTAGCGGAATGGGAGAATCTGTCAAACTGAGCAACAGCTAACACGACTGCATCATTCGAGTTCCATGGGGTACTCCTCAAACCCCCCAATCCCCCCACAACCTAACGGGAACGGAGGCATCCAACACTCTTTATAGATTTATAATTTAACAATAAACTCCTTCAGGACTTCTCTTAGCCTGCTGAGCCCTTGTGGAAACAGCAATAAATTGCATTTATATGGCGCTTTCAAAAGAGTCAGACCTCATTGAACCAGTGCATGTTGCTGCTGAAACTCTGCATTTGTATCGAGTCTTCATCATGATAACCCATGGCACTGAGCGGGAGCGAAAATCAGACCCACATTTGACACTGAGCCACATAAGGAGATATTAGGGCAGGTGACTTGATCACAGTAGGTTTTTTAGGAGTGTCTGAAAGGAGACGAGAGGGAGTACAGCTGCCAATGGAGGGGTGATTAAAATCAGGGGATGTGCAGTGTTCGAAGAGCGCAGAGATCTGGGAGTGGTAGGGACTGGAGGAGGTTATAGAGATAGGGAGGGGTGTAGGGGCTGGAAGAAGTTACAGAGATAGGGAGGGGTGTAGGGGCTGGAGGAGGTTACAGAGATAGGGAGGGGTGTAGGGGCTGGAGGTTACAGAGATAGGGAGGGGTGTCGGGCTGGAGGTGGTTACAGAGATGTGGAGGGGTGTTGGGACTGGAGGAGGTTACAGAGATAGGGAGGGGTGCAGGGGCTGGAGGGGGTTACAGAGATAGGGAGGGGTGTAGGGGCTGGAGGAGGTATGGACTGACATATGAGGAGAGACTGGATCGACTGGGCCTTTATACACTGGAGTTTAGAAGGATGAGAGGGAATCTCATAGAAACATATAAAATTCTGACGGGATGGGACAGGTTAGATGCAGGAAGAATGTTCCCGATGTTGGGGAAGTCCAGAACCAGGGACACAGTCTGAGGATAAGGGGTAAGCCATTTAGGTCCGAGATGAGGAGAAACTTGTTCACCCAGAGAGAGGTGAACCTGTGGAATTCCCTGCCGCAGAGAGTTGTTGGGACCAGTTCATTGGATATATTCCAGAGGGAGTTAGATGTGGCCATTACGGCTAAAGGGATCAAGGGGTATGGAGAGAAAGCAGGAAAGGGGTACTGAGGGAATGATCAGCCATGATCTTATTGAATGGTGGTGCAGGCTCGAAGGGCCGAATGGCCGAGTCCTGAACCTATTTTCTATGTTTTCACAGTTTGTGGGGTAACAGGTCCCCCAGTTTAGTAGTTGGGAGTGAAACTCAGTACTGCCCCTCCGACAGTGCGGCACTTCCTCAGTACTGACCCTCCGACAGTGCGGCACTCCCTCAGTACTGCCACTCCGACAGTGCGGCACTCCCTCAGTACTGCCCCTCCGACAGTGCGGCACTCCCTCAGAACTGACCCTCTGACAGTGCGGCACTCCCTCAAAACTGACCCTCCGACAGTGCGGCACTCCCTCAGTACTGCCCCTCCGACAGTGCTGCGCTCCCTCAGTACTGCCCCTCCGACAGTGCGGCCGTCCCTCAGTACTGCCCCTCCGACAGTGCGGCGCTCCCTCAGTACTGACCCTCCGACAGTGCGGCACTCCCTCAGTACTGCCCCCCGACAGTGCGGCACTCCCTCAGTCTGCCCCTCCGACAGTGCGGCGCTCCCTCAGTACTGCCCCTCCGACAGTGCAGCCGTCCCTCAGTACTGTCCCTCCGACAGTGCGGAGCTCCCTCAGTACTGCCCCTCCGACAGTGCGGCCCTCCCTCAGTACTGCCTCTCCGACAGTGCGGGTCTCCCTCAGTACTGACCCTCCGACAGTGCGGCACTCCCTCAGTACTGCACCTCCGACAGTGCGGCACTCCCTCAGTACTGACCCTCCGACAGTGCGGCCCTCCCTCAGTACTGCCCCTCCGACAGTGCGGCACTCCCTCAGTACTGCCCCTCCTTAAGTACGGGGCTCCCTCAGTACTGCCCCTCCGACAGTGCGGCACTCCCTCAGTACTGACACTCCGACAGTGCGGCACTCCCTCAGTACTGCCCCTCCGACAGTGCGGCGCTCCCTCAGTACTGCCCCTCCGACAGTGGGGCGCTCCCTCAGTACTGCCCCTCGGACAGTGCGGCACACCCTCAGTACTGACCCTCCGACAGAGCGGTACTCCCTCAGTACTGCCCTTCCGACAGTGCGGCGCTCCCTCAGTACTGTCCCTCCGACAGTGCGGCACTCCCTCAGTACTCTCCCTCCGACAGTGCGGCACTCCCTCAGTACTGCCCCTCCGACAGTGCCGCACTCCCTCAGTACTGCACGGGGAGTGTCGGCCTAGATTTACTTGCCCAAGTCCCTGGAGTGAGACTCGAACCCACAAACTTCTGACTCACAGGCGAGGGGGTGGCCCAGTGAACCACGTCTGACAGGACAGGTGCAGCACGGGTTGGTTACCGTATTACAACCAGAACGTGGATTAATGCTGCCTCCTGGTGGTGTGTTACTGAATTACACCCAGGACATGGAGCGAGGCTGCCTCCTGGTGGTGAGTTACTGAATTACACCCAGGACATGGAGCGAGGCTGCCCCCTGGTGGTAAATTACTGAATTACACCCAGGACATGGAGCGAGGCTGCCTCCTGTTGGTGCGTTACTGAATTACACCCAGGACATGGAGCGAGGCTGCCTCCTGGTGGTGAGTTACTGAATTATACCCAGGACATGGAGCGAGGCTGCCTCCTAGTGGTGAGTTACTGAATTGCACCAAGGACATGGAGGGAGGCTGCCCCCTGGTGGTGTGTTACTGAATTATACCCAGGACATGGAGCGAGGCTGCCTCCTGGTGGTGAGTTACTGAATTATACCCAGGACATGGAGCGAGGCTGCCTCCTAGTGGTGAGTTACTGAATTACACCAAGGACATGGAGGGAGGCTGCCCCCTGGTGGTGAGTTACTGAATTACACCCAGGACATGGAGCGAGGCTGCCTCCTGGTGGTGTGTTACTGAATTACACCTCTGCGCTTTGGTGGAGCTCCCCAATTAGCCCCACTAGCCCCACCACCTGCTGTTTCACCATTGCCCTGCAATTATTACCTTTTCAAGTTTTTTCCACTTGTCTTTTGAAATCTGCTTCCATCGCCCTTTCAGGCAGCCTATTCCCAATCACAACAAATTGCTGCATATTTTCCCCTCTCCTCTCACCTCTGGTAACACACCACCAGGGGGCAGCCTCGCTCCATGTCCTTGGTGTAATTCAGTAACTCATCACCAGGGGGCAGCCTCGCTCCATGTCCTGGGTGAAATTCAGTAACTCACCACCAGGGGGCAGCCTCGCTCCATGTCCTGGGTGTAATTCAGTAACTCACCACCAGCTGGCAGCCTCGCTCCATGTCCTGCGTGTAATTCAGTCACTCATCACCAGGAGGCAGCCTCGCTCCATGTCCTGGGTGTCATTCAGTAACTCATCACCAGGAGGCAGCCTCGCTCCATGTCCCGGGTGTAATTCAGTAACTCACCACCAGGATGCAGCCTCGCTCTATGTCCTGGGTGTAATTCTGTAACACACCACCAGGAGGCAGCCTCACTCAATGTTATGTGTGTAATGCAGTAACTCACCACCAGGAGGCAAACTCGCTTCATGTCCTGGGTGTAATGCAGTAACTCACCACCAGGAGGCAGCCTCACTCCATGTCCTGGGTGTAATGCAGTAACTCACCACCAGGAGGCAGCCTCGCTCCATGTCCTGGGTGTAGTTCAGTAACTCACCACCAGAAGGCAGCCTCTCTCCATGTCCTGGGTGTAATTCAGTAACTGACCACCAGGAGGCAGCCTCGCTCCATGTCCTGGGTGTAATTCAGTAACTCACCACCAGGAGGCAGCCTCGCTCCATGTCCTGGGTGTAATGCAGTAACTCACCACCAGGAGCAGCCTCGCTCCATGTCCTGGGTGTAATTCAGTAACTCACCACCAGGAGTCAGCCTCGCTCCATGTTATGGATGTAATTCAGTAACTCACCACCAGGAGGCAGCCTCGCTCCATGTGCTGGGTGTAATTCAGTAACACACCACCAGGAGGCAGCCTCGCTCCATGTCCTGGGTGTAATTTAGTAACTCCCCACCAGGAGGCAGCCTCGCTCCATGTCCTGGGTGTAATTCAGTAACAAACCACCAGGGGGCAGCCTCGCTCCATGTCCTGGGTGTAATTCAGTAACTCACCACCAGGAGGCAGCCTCGCTCCATGTCCTGGGTGTAATTTAGTAACTCACCACCAGGAGGCAGCCTCGCTCCTTGTCCTGGGTGTAATGCAGTAACTCACCAACAGGAGGCAGCCTCGCTCCATGTCCTGGGTGTAATTCAGTAACACATCACCAGAAGGCAGCCTCGCTCCATGTCCTGGGTGTAATTCAGTAACACATCACCAGAAGGCAGCCTCGCTCCATGTCCTGGGTGTAATTTAGTAACTCACCACCAGGGGGCAGCCTCGCTCCATGACCTGGGTGTAATTCAGTAACTCACCAACAGGAAGCAGCCTCGCTCCATCTCCCGGGTGTAATTTATCAAAGCCTCGATTTCCATATTCTCCTCCATGTTTAGAAATCCCTCCATGGCCCTCAGCCCTCCCTATCTCTGTAATCTCCTCCAGACCCACAACCCCCCCGACAATTCTGGCATTTGAGCATTTCTGATTGTAATGTTGTTTGATAATCACCCGGTATGGAATGGATTGGGACGTACTATTGGGCTGAAGGTGCTATATCAATGCACGTGGTTGTTGAGGTTGAATGGCCTGCTTCTGTGCTCTATCATTCTCGGTGACATTAGGGCAGGTGGCCAAAAGCTGGGTCAAAGAGGTCGGTTTAAGGAGCATCTTGAAGGAGGAGAGAGAGGTCGAGAGGTGGAGAGGTTTAGGGAGGGAGTTCCAGAGCTTGGGGCCCAGGCAACAGAAGGCACGGCCACCGATGGTGGAGCGATTATAATCAGGGATGGTCAGGAGGGCAGAATTAGGGGAGTGCAGAGATCTCGGGTGTTGTGGAGCTGGAGGGGGTTACAGAGATAGGGAGGTGTGTAGGGGCTGGAGGCGATTACAGAGATAGGGTGGGGTGTAGGGGCTGGAGGAGGTTACAGAGATAGGGAGGGGTGTAGGGGCTGGAGGAGGTTACAGAGATAGGGAGTGCTGTATGGGCTGGATGGGGTTACAGAGATAGGGAATGATGTCGGGCTGGTGGAGGTTACAGAGATAGGGAGGGGTGTAGGGGCTGGAGGAGGTTACAGAGATAGGGAGTGGTGTAGGGGCTTGAGGGGGTTACAGAGATAGGGAGGGGTGTAGGGTCTGGAGGAGGTTACAGAGATAGGGAGTGGTGTCCGGGCTGGAGGGGGTTACAGAGATAGGGAATGATGTAGGGCTGGTGGAGGTTACAGAGATAGGGAGGGCTGTAGGGGCTGGAGGAGGTTACAGAGATAGGGAGGGGTGTAGGGGCTGGAGAAGGTTACAGAGATAGGGAGTGGTGTAGGGGTTGGAGGAGGTTACAGAGATAGGGAGTGGTGTAGGGGCTGGAGGGGGATAGAGAGATAGGGAGGTGTGTAGGGGCTGAAGGAGGTTACAGAGATAGGAAGTGTGTCAGGGCTGGAGGAGGTTACAGAGTTAGGGAGGGGTGTAGGGGCTGGAGGATGTTATAGAGATAGGGAGAGGTGTAGGGGCTGGAGGAGGTTACAGAGATAGGGAGGGGTGTAGAGGCTGGAGGTGGTTACAGAGATCGGGAGGGATGTTGGGCTGGTGGAGGTTACAGAGATAGGGAGGGGTGTAGGGGCTGAAGGAGGTTACAGAGATAGGGAGGGATGTAGGGCTGGTGGAGGTTACAGAGATAAGGTGGGGTGCAGGGGCTGGAGGAGGTGACAGAGATAGGGAGGGGTGTAGGGGCTGGAGGAGGTGACAGAGATAGGGAGTGGTGTAGGGGCTAGAGGGGGTTACAGAGATAGGGAGGAGTGTAGGGGCTGGAGGAGGTTACAGGGATAGGGAGGGGTGTACTGGCTGGAGGAGGTTACAGAGATAGGGAGTGATGTCGGGGCTGGAGGAGGTTACAGAGATAGGGAGGAGTGTAGGGGCTGGAGGGGTTACAGAGATTAGGAGGGGGGTAGGGGCTGGAGGAGGTTACAGAGATAGGGAGGGAAGTAGGGGCTGGAGGGGGTTACAGAGATAGGGAGGTGTGTAGGGGCTGGAGGCGATTACAGAGATAGGGTGGGGTGTAGGGGCTGTAGGAGGTTACAGAGATAGGGAGGGGTGTAGGGGCTGGAGGAGGTTACAGAGATAGGGAGTGCTGTATGGGCTGGATGGGGTTACAGAGATAGGGAATGATGTCGGGCTGGTTGAGGTTACAGAGATAGGGAGGGGTGTAGGGGCTGGAGGAGGTTACAGAGATAGGGAGTGGTGTAGGGGCTTGAGGGGGTTACAGAGATAGGGAGGGGTGTAGGGGCTGGAGGAGGTTACAGAGATAGGGAGTGGTGTCCGGGCTGGAGGGGGTTACAGAGATAGGGAATGATGTAGGGCTGGTGGAGGTTACAGAGATAGGGAGGGCTGTAGGGGCTGGAGGAGTTTACAGAGATAGGGAGGGGTGTAGGGGCTGGAGGAGGTTACAGAGATAGGGAGTGGTGTAGGGGTTGGAGGAGGTTACAGAGATAGGGAGTGGTGTAGGGGCTGGAGGGGGATACAGAGATAGGGAGGTGTGTAGGGGCTGAAGGAGGTTACAGAGATAGGAAGTGTGTCAGGGCTGGAGGAGGTTACAGAGATAGGAAGGGTATATGTGCTGGACAAGGTTACAGAGATAGGGAGGTGTGTAGGGGCTGGAGGAGGTTACAGAGATAGGGAGGGGTGTAGGGGCTGGAGGAGGTTACAGAGATAGGGAGGGGTGTAGGGGCTGGAGGATGTTATAGAGATAGGGAGAGGTGTAGGGGCTGGAGGAGGTTACAGAGATAGGGAGGGGTGTAGAGGCTGGAGGTGGTTACAGAGATCGGGAGGGATGTTGGGCTGGTGGAGGTTACAGAGAAAGGGAGGGGTGTAGGGGCTGGAGGAGGTTACAGAGATAGGGAGGGATGTAGGGCTGGTGGAGGTTACAGAGATAAAGGGGGGTGCAGGGGCTGGAGGAGGTGACAGAGATAGGGAGGGGTGTAGGGGCTGGAGGAGGTGACAGAGATAGGGAGTGGTGTTGGGGCTAGAGGGGGTTACAGAGATAGGGAGGAGTGTAGGGGCTGGAGGAGGTTACAGGGATAGGGAGGGGTGTACTGGCTGGAGGAGGTTACAGAGATAGGGAGTGATGTCGGAGCTGGAGGAGGTTACAGAGATAGGGAGGAGTGTAGGGGCTGGAGGGGTTACAGAGATTAGGAGGGGGGTAGGGGCTGGAGGAGGTTACAGAGATAGGGAGGGAAGTAGGGGCTGGAGGGGGTTACAGAGATAGGGAGGCATGTAGGGGCTGGAGGAGGTTACAGAGATAGGGAGGGGTGTAGGGGCTGGAGGAGGTGACAGAGATAGCGAGAGGTGTAGGGGCTGGAGGAGGTGACAGAGATAGCGAGAGGTGTAGAGGCTGGAGGAGGTTACAGAGATAGGGAGGGGTGTAGCGGCTGGGGGAGGTTGCTTAGCTACGGAGGGGTGTACTGGCTGGAGGAGGTTACAGAGATAGGGAGAGGTGTAGGGGCTGGAGGAGGTTACAGAGATAGGGAGTGGTGTAGGGGTTAAAGGGGTTTACAGAGATAGGGAGGAGTGTAGGGGCTGGAGGAGTTTACAGAGATAGGGAGGGGTGTAGGGGTTGGAGGAGGTTACAGAGATAGGAAATTGTGTAGGGGCTGGAGGGGGTTACAGAGATAGGGATGGGTGTCGTGGCTCGAGGAGGTTACAGAGATAGTGAGGGGTATATGGGCTGGACAAGGTTACAGAGATAGGGAGGGGTGTAGGGGTTGGAGGAGGTTACAGAGGTAGGGAGTGATGTCGGGGCTGGAGGAGGTTACAGAGATAGGGAGGGGTGTAGAGGCTGGAGGTGGTTACAGAGATAGGGAGGAGTGTTGGGGCTGGAGGGGTTACAGAGATAGGGAGGGGCGTAGTGGTTGGAGCAGGTTACAGAGATAGGGAGGGGCATAGGGGCTGGAGGGGGTTACACAGATAGGGAGGGGTGTAGCGGCTGGAGGTGGTTACAGAGATAGGGAAGGATGTAGGGGCTGGAGGGGGTTACAGAGATAGGGATGGGTGTAGTGGCTGGAGGAGGTTACAGAGATAGTGAGGGGTAGATGGGCTGGACAAGGTTACAGAGATAGGGAGGGGCGTCGGGGCTGGAGGAGCTTACAGAGATAGGGAGGGGTGTAGGGGCTGGAGGAGGTTACAGAGATAGGGAGTGATGTCGGTGCTGGAGGAGGTTAGTGAGATAGGGAGGGGTGTAGAGGCCGGAGGTGGTTACAGAGATAGGGAGGAGTGTTGCGGCTGGAGGAGGTTACAGAGATAGGGAGGGATGAAGGGCTGGTGGAGGTTACAGAGATAGGGAGGTGTGTTGGGGCTGGAGGAGGTTACAGAGATAGGGAGGGGTGTAGGGGTTGGAACAGGGTACAGAGATAGGGAGGGGTGTAGGGGCTGGAGGAGATTACAGAGATAGGGAGGGGCTTAGGGGCTGAGGGGGTTTCAGAGATAGGCAGCGGTATAGGGGCTGGAGGGGGTTACAGAGATAGGGAGGAGTGTAGGGAGTGGAAGAGGTGACAGAGATAGGGAGGAGTGTAGGGGCTTCGGGAGGTTAGAGAGATAGGGAGGGGTTTAGGGGCTGGAGGAGGTTACAGAGATAGGGAGGAGTGTAGGGGCTGGCGGAGGTTACAGAGATAGGGAGGGTGTAGGGACTGGAGGAGATTACAGAGATAGGGAGAGGTGTAGTGGCTGGAGGCGGTTACAGAGATAGGGAGGGATTTAGAGGCTGGAGGTGGTTACAGAGATAGGGAGGAGTGTAGGGGCTGGAGGAGGTTACAGAGATAGGGAGGAGTGTAGGGGCTGGAGGAGGTTACAGAGATAGGGAGGGATTTAGAGGCTGGAGGTGGTTACAGAGATAGGGAGGGGTGTTGGGGCTGGAGGAGGTTAGAGATAGTGAGGGGTAGATGGGCTGGACAGGGTTACAGAGATAGGGAGGGGCGTAGCGGCTGGAGGAGGTTACAGAGATAGGGAGGGGTGTAGGGGCTGGAGGAGGTTACAGAGATTGGGAGTGATGTCGTTGCTGGAGTAGGTTACAGAGATAGGGAGTGGTGTAGGGGCTAGAGGGGATTACAGAGATTGGGAGGGGTGTAGGGGCTGGAGGAGGTTACAGAGATAGGGAGGGGTGTAGGGGTTGGAGGAGGTTACAGAGATAGGGAGTGGTGTAGGGGCTGGAGGGGGTTACAGAGATAGGGATGGGTGTAGTGGCTGGAGGAGGTTACAGTGATAGTTAGAGGTAGATGGGCTAGGCAAGGTTACAGAGATAGGGAGTGATGTCGGGGCTGGAGGAGGTTACAGAGATAGGGAGGAGTGTAGGGGCTGGAGGGGTTACAGAGATTAGGAGGGGGGTAGGGGCTGGAGGAGGTTACAGAGATAGGGAGGGAAGTAGGGGCTGGAGGGGGTTACAGAGATAGGGAGGTATGTAGTGGCTGGAGGAGGTTACAGAGATAGGGAAGGGTGTAGGGGCTGGAGGAGGTGACAGAGATAGCGAGAGGTGTAGGGGCTGGAGGAGGTTACAGAGATAGGGAGGAGTGTAGGGGCTGGAGGGGTTACAGAGATTAGGAGGGGTGTAGGGGCTGGAGGAGGTTACAGAGATAGGGAGTGAAGTAGGGGCTGGAGGAGGTGACAGAGATAGCGAGAGGTGTAGAGGCTGGAGGAGGTTACAGAGATAGGGAGGAGTGTAGGGGCTGGAGGGGTTACAGAGATTAGGAGGGGTGTAGGGGCTGGAGGAGGTTACAGAGATAGGGAGTGAAGTAGGGGCTGGAGGAGGTGACAGAGATAGCGAGAGGTGTAGGGGCTGGAGGAGGTTACAGAGATAGGGAGGATTGTAGGGGCTGGAGGGGTTACAGAGATTAGGAGGGGTGTAAGGGCTGGAGGAGGTTACAGACATAGGGAGGGAAGTAGGGGCTGGAGGGGGTTACAGAGATTGGGAGGTTTGTAGGGGCTGGAGGGGGTTACAGAGATAGGGATGGGTGTAGTGGCTGGAGGAGGTTACAGAGATAGGGAGGGGTGTAGGGGCTGGAGGGGATTACAGAGATAGGGAGGGGTGTAGGGGCTGGAGGAGGTTACAGAGATAGGGAGGGGTGTAGGGGTTGGAGGAGGTTACAGAGACAGGGAATTGTGTCGGGGCTGGAGGGGGTTACAGAGATAGGGATGGGTGTCGTTGCTCGAGGACGTTACAGAGATAGTGAGGGGTATATGGGCTGGACAAGGTTACAGAGATTGGGAGGGGTGTAGGGGCTGGAGGAGGTTACAGGGGTAGAGAGTGATGTCGGGGCTGGAGGAGGTTACAGAGATAGGGAGGGGTGTAGCGGCTGGAGGTGGTTACAGAGATAGGGAGGAGTGTTGGGGCTGGGGGAGGTTACAGAGATAGGGAGGGGTGTAGTGGTTGGAGCAGGTTACAGAGATAGGGAGGGGCATAGGGGCTGGAGGGGGTTACACAGATAGGGAGGGGTGCAGCGGCTGGAGGTGGTTACAGAAATAGGGAAGGGTGTAGGGGCTGGAGGAGTTTTCAAAGATAGGGAGGCGTGTAGGGGCTGGAGGAGGTTACAGAGATAGGGAGTGGTGCATGGGCTGGAGGGGGTTACAGAGATAGGAATGGGTGTAGTGGCTGGAGGAGGTTACAGAGATAGTGAAGGGTAGATGGGCTGGACAAGGTTATAGAGATAGGGAGGGGCGTCGGGGCTGGAGGAGGTTACAGAGATAGGGAGGGGTGTAGGGGCTGGAGGAGGTTACAGAGATAGGGAGTGATGCCGGTGCTGGAGGAGGTTACACAGATTGGGATGTGTGTAGTGGCTGGAGGAGGTTACAGAGATAGGGAGGGGTGTAGGGGCTGGACGGGGTTGCAGTGATAGGGAGCGGTGTAGTGGCTGGAGGAGGATACAGAAATACGGAGGGGTGTAGGGGCTGGAGGAGGTTACAGAGATAGGGAGGGTTAGATGGGCTGGACAAGGTTACAGAGATCGGGAGTGGTGTAGGGGCTGGAGGAGGTTACAGAGATAGGCAGTGATGTCGGTGCTCAATGAGGTTACAGAGATAGGGAGGGGTGTAGAGGCTGGAGGTGGTTACAGAGATAGGGAGGAGTGTTGGGGCTGGAGGAGGTTACAGAGATAGGGAGGGATGTAGGGCTTGTGGAGGTAATAGAGATAGGGAGGGGTGGAGGGGTTGGAGGAGGTTACAGAGATAGGGAGGGGTGTAGGGGATGGAGGAGATTACAGAGATAGGGAGGGGCGTAGGGGCTGGAGGGGGTTACAGAGATAGGCAGCGGTGTAGGGGCTGGAGGAGTTTACAGCGAAAGGGAGGGGTGTAGGGGCTGGGGGTGGTTGCAGAGATAGGGAGGGATATAGGGGCTGGAGGGGGTTGCAGAGATAGGGAGCGGTGTAGGGGCTGGAGGGGGTTACAGAGATAGGGAGGAGTTTAGAGGCTGGAGGTGGTTGCAGAGATAGGGAGGGGTGTTGGGGCTGGAGGAGGTTACAGAGATCGGGAATGATATAGGACTGGTGGAGGTTACATAGATAGGGAGTGGTGTAGGGTCTGGAGGAGGTTACAGAGATAGGAACTGGTGTAGGGGCTGGAGGAGGTTACAGATATAGGGAGGGTGTGTAGGGGCTGGAGGGGTTACAGAGATTGGGAGGGGTGTAGAGGCTGAAGGGGTTACAGAGATTAGCAGGAGTGTCGGGGCTGGAGGAGGTTACAGAGATAGGGAGGGATGTAGGGGCTGGAGGGGGTTACAGTGATAGGAACTGGTGTAGGGGTTGGAGGAGGTTACAGATATAGGGAGGGATGTAGGGGTTGGAGGAGGTTACAGAGATAGGGAGGGATGTAGGGGTTGGAGGAGGTTACAGAGATAGAGAGGGGTGTAGGGGCTGGAGGAGGTTACAGATATAGGGAGGGTGTGTAGGGGCTGGAGGGGTTACAGAGATTGGGAGGGGTGTAGGGGCTGGAGGGGTTACAGAGATTAGCAGGAGTGTAGGGGCTGGAGGAGGTTACAGAGATAGGGAGGGAAGTAGGGGCTGGAGGGGGTTACAGTGATAGGGAGGGGTGTAGTGGCTGGAGGAGCTTACAGAGATAGGGAGGGGTGTAGTGGCTGAAGGAGGTTACAGAGATAAGGAGGTGTATAGTGGATGGAGGAGGTTAAAGAGATAGGGCGGGGTGTAGGGCTGATGGGGTTGCAGAGATAGGAAGGTGTTTAGAGGCTGGAGGTGGTTACAGAGATAGGGAGTGGTGTAGGGGCTGGAGAAGGTTACAGAGATAGGGAGGGGTGTAGGGGCTGGAGGAGGTTACAGAGATAGGGAGGGGTGTAGGGGCTCGAGGAGGTTACAGAGATAGGGAGCAGTGTAGGGGTTGGAGGAGGTTACAGAAATAGGGAGGGGGTGTAGGGGCTGGTTGGGTTACAGAGATTGGGAGGAGTGTAGGGGCTGGAGGGGTTACAGAGATTGGGAGGGGTGTAGGGCTGATGGGGTTACAGAGATGTGGGGGGGGGTGTAGGGGCAGGAGGAGGTTACAGAGATAGGGAGGGTTTTAGGTGCTGTAGGAGGTTACAGAGATAGGGAGGTGTTTAGAGGCTGGAGGTTGTTACAGAGATAGGGAGGGGTGTTGGGGCTGGAGGAGGTTACATAGATAGGGAGGTGTGTAGGGGCTGGAGGAGGTTACAGAGATTAGGAGGGGTGTAGGGGCTAGAGGAGGTTACAGAGATTAGGAGGGGTGTAGAGGCTGGAGGGGGTTACAGAGATAGGGAGGTGTGTAGGGGCTGGAGGGTGTTACAGAGATAGGGAGGAGTGTAGTGGCTGGAGGAGGTTACAGAGATAGGGAGGGATGTAGGCCCTGGAGGCGGTTACAGAGATATGGAGGTGTGTAGGGGCTGGAGGGGGTTACAGAGATAGGGAGGGGTGTAGTGGCTGGAGGAGGTTACAGAGAATGGGAGGGGTGTTAGGGCTGGAGGAGGTTACACAGATAGGGGGGGTGTAGGGTCTGGAGGAGGTTACAGAGATAGGGAGGGGGTAGGGGCTGGGGGAGGTTGCAGAGATAGGGAGGGGTATAGGGGCTGAAGGAGGTTACAGAGATAAGGAGGGGGGTAGGGGCTGGAGGGGTTTAAAGAGATAGGCAGGGTTGTAGGGGCTGGACGGGGTTGCAGAGATAGGGAGCGGTGTAGGGGCTGGAGGAGGATACAGAGATACGGAGGGGTGTAGGGGCTGGAGGAGGTTACAGAGATAGGGATGGGTGTAGTGGCTGGAGGAGGTTACAGAGATAGTGAGGGGTAGATGGGCTGGACAAGGTTACAGAGATAGGGAGGGGCGTCGGGGCTGGAGGAGCTTACAGAGATAGGGAGGGGTGTAGGGGCTGGAGGAGGTTACAGAGATAGGGAGTGATGTCGGTGCTGGAGGAGGTTAGTGAGATAGGGAGGGGTGTAGAGGCCGGAGGTGGTTACAGAGATAGGGAGGAGTGTTGCGGCTGGAGGAGGTTACAGAGATAGGGAGGGATGAAGGGCTGGTGGAGGTTACAGAGATAGGGAGGTGTGTTGGGGCTGGAGGAGGTTACAGAGATAGGGAGGGGTGTAGGGGTTGGAACAGGGTACAGAGATAGGGAGGGGTGTAGGGGCTGGAGGAGATTACAGAGATAGGGAGGGGCTTAGGGGCTGAGGGGGTTTCAGAGATAGGCAGCGGTATAGGGGCTGGAGGGGGTTACAGAGATAGGGAGGAGTGTAGGGAGTGGAAGAGGTGACAGAGATAGGGAGGAGTGTAGGGGCTTCGGGAGGTTAGAGAGATAGGGAGGGGTTTAGGGGCTGGAGGAGGTTACAGAGATAGGGAGGAGTGTAGGGGCTGGCGGAGGTTACAGAGATAGGGAGGGTGTAGGGACTGGAGGAGATTACAGAGATAGGGAGAGGTGTAGTGGCTGGAGGCGGTTACAGAGATAGGGAGGGATTTAGAGGCTGGAGGTGGTTACAGAGATAGGGAGGAGTGTAGGGGCTGGAGGAGGTTACAGAGATAGGGAGTGGTGTAGGGGCTGGCGGAGGTTACAGTGATAGGGAGGGTGTAGGGTGTGGAGGAGATTAAAGAGATAGGGAGAGGTGTAGTGGCTGGAGGAGGTTACAGAGATAGGGAGGAGTGTAGGGGCTGGAGGAGGTTACAGAGATAGGGAGGGATTTAGAGGCTGGAGGTGGTTACAGAGATAGGGAGGGGTGTTGGGGCTGGAGGAGGTTAGAGATAGTGAGGGGTAGATGGGCTGGACAGGGTTACAGAGATAGGGAGGGGCGTAGGGGCTGGAGGAGGTTACAGAGATAGGGAGGGGTGTAGGGGCTGGAGGAGGTTACAGAGATTGGGAGTGATGTCGTTGCTGGAGTAGGTTACAGAGATAGGGAGTGGTGTAGGGGCTAGAGGGGATTACAGAGATTGGGAGGGGTGTAGGGGCTGGAGGAGGTTACAGAGATAGGGAGGGGTGTAGGGGTTGGAGGAGGTTACAGAGATAGGGAGTGGTGTAGGGGCTGGAGGGGGTTACAGAGATAGGGATGGGTGTAGTGGCTGGAGGAGGTTACAGTGATAGTTAGAGGTAGATGGGCTAGGCAAGGTTACAGAGATAGGGAGTGATGTCGGGGCTGGAGGAGGTTACAGAGATAGGGAGGAGTGTAGGGGCTGGAGGGGTTACAGAGATTAGGAGGGGGGTAGGGGCTGGAGGAGGTTACAGAGATAGGGAGGGAAGTAGGGGCTGGAGGGGGTTACAGAGATAGGGAGGTATGTAGTGGCTGGAGGAGGTTACAGAGATAGGGAAGGGTGTAGGGGCTGGAGGAGGTGACAGAGATAGCGAGAGGTGTAGGGGCTGGAGGAGGTTACAGAGATAGGGAGGAGTGTAGGGGCTGGAGGGGTTACAGAGATTAGGAGGGGTGTAGGGGCTGGAGGAGGTTACAGAGATAGGGAGTGAAGTAGGGGCTGGAGGAGGTGACAGAGATAGCGAGAGGTGTAGAGGCTGGAGGAGGTTACAGAGATAGGGAGGAGTGTAGGGGCTGGAGGGGTTACAGAGATTAGGAGGGGTGTAGGGGCTGGAGGAGGTTACAGAGATAGGGAGTGAAGTAGGGGCTGGAGGAGGTGACAGAGATAGCGAGAGGTGTAGGGGCTGGAGGAGGTTACAGAGATAGGGAGGATTGTAGGGGCTGGAGGGGTTACAGAGATTAGGAGGGGTGTAAGGGCTGGAGGAGGTTACAGACATAGGGAGGGAAGTAGGGGCTGGAGGGGGTTACAGAGATTGGGAGGTTTGTAGGGGCTGGAGGGGGTTACAGAGATAGGGATGGGTGTAGTGGCTGGAGGAGGTTACAGAGATAGGGAGGGGTGTAGGGGCTGGAGGGGATTACAGAGATAGGGAGGGGTGTAGGGGCTGGAGGAGGTTACAGAGATAGGGAGGGGTGTCGGGGTTGGAGGAGGTTACAGAGATAGGGAATTGTGTCGGGGCTGGAGGGGGTTACAGAGATAGGGATGGGTGTCGTTGCTCGAGGACGTTACAGAGATAGTGAGGGGTATATGGGCTGGACAAGGTTACAGAGATTGGGAGGGGTGTAGGGGCTGGAGGAGGTTACAGGGGTAGAGAGTGATGTCGGGGCTGGAGGAGGTTACAGAGATAGGGAGGGGTGTAGCGGCTGGAGGTGGTTACAGAGATAGGGAGGAGTGTTGGGGCTGGGGGAGGTTACAGAGATAGGGAGGGGTGTAGTGGTTGGAGCAGGTTACAGAGATAGGGAGGGGCATAGGGGCTGGAGGGGGTTACACAGATAGGGAGGGGTGCAGCGGCTGGAGGTGGTTACAGAAATAGGGAAGGGTGTAGGGGCTGGAGGAGTTTTCAAAGATAGGGAGGCGTGTAGGGGCTGGAGGAGGTTACAGAGATAGGGAGTGGTGCATGGGCTGGAGGGGGTTACAGAGATAGGAATGGGTGTAGTGGCTGGAGGAGGTTACAGAGATAGTGAAGGGTAGATGGGCTGGACAAGGTTACAGAGATAGGGAGGGGCGTCGGGGCTGGAGGAGGTTACAGAGATAGGGAGGGGTGTAGGGGCTGGAGGAGGTTACAGAGATAGGGAGTGATGCCGGTGCTGGAGGAGGTTACACAGATTGGGATGTGTGTAGTGGCTGGAGGAGGTTACAGAGATAGGGAGGGGTGTAGGGGCTGGACGGGGTTGCAGTGATAGGGAGCGGTGTAGTGGCTGGAGGAGGATACAGAAATACGGAGGGGTGTAGGGGCTGGAGGAGGTTACAGAGATTGGGAGGGTTAGATGGGCTGGACAAGGTTACAGAGATCGGGAGTGGTGTAGGGGCTGGAGGAGGTTACAGAGATAGGCAGTGATGTCGGTGCTCAATGAGGTTACAGAGATAGGGAGGGGTGTAGAGGCTGGAGGTGGTTACAGAGATAGGGAGGAGTGTTGGGGCTGGAGGAGGTTACAGAGATAGGGAGGGATGTAGGGCTTGTGGAGGTAATAGAGATAGGGAGGGGTGGAGGGGTTGGAGGAGGTTACAGAGATAGGGAGGGGTGTAGGGGATGGAGGAGATTACAGAGATAGGGAGGGGCGTAGGGGCTGGAGGGGGTTACAGAGATAGGCAGCGGTGTAGGGGCTGGAGGAGTTTACAGCGAAAGGGAGGGGTGTAGGGGCTGGGGGTGGTTGCAGAGATAGGGAGGGATATAGGGGCTGGAGGGGGTTGCAGAGATAGGGAGCGGTGTAGGGGCTGGAGGGGGTTACAGAGATAGGGAGGAGTTTAGAGGCTGGAGGTGGTTGCAGAGATAGGGAGGGGTGTTGGGGCTGGAGGAGGTTACAGAGATCGGGAATGATATAGGACTGGTGGAGGTTACATAGATAGGGAGTGGTGTAGGGTCTGGAGGAGGTTACAGAGATAGGAACTGGTGTAGGGGCTGGAGGAGGTTACAGATATAGGGAGGGTGTGTAGGGGCTGGAGGGGTTACAGAGATTGGGAGGGGTGTAGAGGCTGAAGGGGTTACAGAGATTAGCAGGAGTGTCGGGGCTGGAGGAGGTTACAGAGATAGGGAGGGATGTAGGGGCTGGAGGGGGTTACAGTGATAGGAACTGGTGTAGGGGTTGGAGGAGGTTACAGATATAGGGAGGGATGTAGGGGTTGGAGGAGGTTACAGAGATAGGGAGGGATGTAGGGGTTGGAGGAGGTTACAGAGATAGAGAGGGGTGTAGGGGCTGGAGGAGGTTACAGATATAGGGAGGGTGTGTAGGGGCTGGAGGGGTTACAGAGATTGGGAGGGGTGTAGGGGCTGGAGGGGTTACAGAGATTAGCAGGAGTGTAGGGGCTGGAGGAGGTTACAGAGATAGGGAGGGAAGTAGGGGCTGGAGGGGGTTACAGTGATAGGGAGGGGTGTAGTGGCTGGAGGAGCTTACAGAGATAGGGAGGGGTGTAGTGGCTGAAGGAGGTTACAGAGATAAGGAGGTGTATAGTGGATGGAGGAGGTTAAAGAGATAGGGCGGGGTGTAGGGCTGATGGGGTTGCAGAGATAGGAAGGTGTTTAGAGGCTGGAGGTGGTTACAGAGATAGGGAGTGGTGTAGGGGCTGGAGAAGGTTACAGAGATAGGGAGGGGTGTAGGGGCTGGAGGAGGTTACAGAGATAGGGAGGGGTGTAGGGGCTCGAGGAGGTTACAGAGATAGGGAGCAGTGTAGGGGTTGGAGGAGGTTACAGAAATAGGGAGGGGGTGTAGGGGCTGGTTGGGTTACAGAGATTGGGAGGAGTGTAGGGGCTGGAGGGGTTACAGAGATTGGGAGGGGTGTAGGGCTGATGGGGTTACAGAGATGTGGGGGGGGGTGTAGGGGCAGGAGGAGGTTACAGAGATAGGGAGGGTTTTAGGTGCTGTAGGAGGTTACAGAGATAGGGAGGTGTTTAGAGGCTGGAGGTTGTTACAGAGATAGGGAGGGGTGTTGGGGCTGGAGGAGGTTACATAGATAGGGAGGTGTGTAGGGGCTGGAGGAGGTTACAGAGATTAGGAGGGGTGTAGGGGCTAGAGGAGGTTACAGAGATTAGGAGGGGTGTAGAGGCTGGAGGGGGTTACAGAGATAGGGAGGTGTGTAGGGGCTGGAGGGTGTTACAGAGATAGGGAGGGGTGTAGTGGCTGGAGGAGGTTACAGAGATAGGGAGGGATGTAGGCCCTGGAGGCGGTTACAGAGATATGGAGGTGTGTAGGGGCTGGAGGGGGTTACAGAGATAGGGAGGGGTGTAGTGGCTGGAGGAGGTTACAGAGAATGGGAGGGGTGTTAGGGCTGGAGGAGGTTACACAGATAGGGGGGGTGTAGGCTCTGGAGGAGGTTACAGAGATAGGGAGGGGGTAGGGGCTGGGGGAGGTTGCAGAGATAGGGAGGGGTATAGGGGCTGAAGGAGGTTACAGAGATAAGGAGGGGTGTAGGGGCTGGAGGGGTTTAAAGAGATAGGCAGGGTTGTAGGGGCTGGACGGGGTTGCAGAGATAGGGAGCGGTGTAGGGGCTGGAGGAGGATACAGAGATACGGAGGGGTGTAGGGGCTGGAGGAGGTTACAGAGATAGGGAGGTGTGTAGGGGCTGGGGGAGGTTGCAGAGATAGGGAGGGGTATAGGGGCTGGAGCGGGTTGCAGAGATAGGGAGCGGTGTAGGGGCTGGAGGGGGTTACAGAGATAGGGAGAGGTTTAGAGGCTGGAGGTGGTTACAGAGATAGGGAATGATATAGGACTGGTGGAGTTTACAGAGATAGGGAGTGGTGTAGGGTCTGGAGGAGGTTACAGAGATAGGAACAGGTGTAGGGTCTGGAGGAGGTTACAGAGATGGGGAGGAGTGTAGGGGCTGGAGTGGGTTACAGAGATAGGGAGGAATGTAGGGGCTTGAGGAGTTTACAAAGATAGGGAGGGGGTGTAGGGGCTGGATGGGTTACAGAGATTGGGAGGTGTGTAGGGGCTGGAGGAGGTTACAGAGATCGGGAGGGGTGTAGGGGCTGGAGGGGGTTACAGAGATAGGGAGATGTGTTGCGGCTGGGGGAGGTTGCAGAGCAAGGGAGGGGTGTAGTGGCTGAAGGAGGTTACAGAGATAAGGAGGGGTGTCGGGGCTGGAGGAGGATAAAGAGTTAGGGAGTGGTGTAAGGGCTGGAGGGGGTTACAGAGATAGGGAGGTGTATAGGGGCTGGAGGAGGTTAAAGAGATAGGGCGGTGTGTAGGGCTGATGGGGTTACAGAGATAGGGAGGGGCTTAGAGGCTGGAGGTGGTTACAGAGATAGGGAGTGGTGTAGGGCCTGGAGAAGGTTACAGAGATAGGGAGAGGTGTAGTGGCTGGAGGAGGTTACAGAGATAGGGAGGAGTGTAGTGGCTGGAGGAGGTTACAGAGAAAGGGAGGGGGTTTTAGGGGTTACAGAGATTGGGATGGGTGCAGGGGCTGGAGGGTTTACAGACATTGGGAGGGATGTAGGGCTGATGGGGTTGCAGAGATAGGGAGGGGTGTTGGGGCTGGAGGAGGTTACAGAGATAGGGAGTGGTGTAGGGGCTAGAGGGGGTTACAGAGATAGGGAGAGGTGTAGGGGCTGGAGGAGGTTACAGAGATACGGAGGGGTGTAGGGGTTGGAGGAGGTTACAGAGATAGGGAGTGGTGTAGGGGCTGGAGGGGGTTACAGAGATAGGGAGGGATGTAGTGGCTGGAGGAGGTTACAGAGATAGGGAGGAGTGTTGGGGCTGGAGGAGGTTACAGAGATAGGGAGGGATGAAGGGCTGGTGGAGGTTACAGAGATAGGGAGGGGTGTAGGGGCTGGAGGAGGTTACAGAGATAGGGAGGGGCGTAGGGGTTGGAGGAGGTTACAGATATAGGGAGGTGTGAAGGGACTGGAGGGGGTTACAGAGATAGCCAGCGGTATAGGGGCTGGAGGGGGTTACAGATATAGGGAGCAGTGTAGGGGCTTGAGGAGGTTACAGAGATAGGGAGGGGGTGTAAGGGCTGGAGGGTTTACAGAGATTGGGAGGGGTGTAGGGGCTGGAGGGGTTACAGAAATTGGGAGGGGTGTTGTGGCTGGAGGAGGTTACAGAGATAGGGAGGGGTGTAGGGGCTTCGGGAGGTTACAGAGATAGGGAGAGGTGCAGGGGCTGGAGGAGGTTACAGAGATAGGGAGGGGTGTAGGGGCTGGAGGTGGTTACAGAGATACGGAGGGATTTAGAGGCTGGAGGAGGTTGCAGAGATAGGAAGTGTCTCGGGGCTGGAGGAGGTTACAGAGATAGGGAGGGGTGTAGGGACTGGAGGAGGTTACAGAGATAGGGAGGAATGTAGGGACTGGAGGGGGTTACAGAGATAGGGAGGGATTTAGAGGCTGGAGGAGGTTACAGAGATAGGAAGTGTGTCGGTGCTGGAGGAGGTTACAGGGATAGGGAGGGGTGTAGGGACTGGAGGAGGTTACAGAGATAGGGAGTGGTCTATGGACTGGAGGAGGTTACAGAGATAGGGAGGGGTTTAGGGGCAGGAGGAGGTTACAGAAATAGGAAGTGTGTCGGGGCTGGAGGAGGTTACGGAGATAGGGAGGGGTGTAGGGGCTGGAGTTGGTTACAGAGATGAGGAGGGGTGTAGAGGCTGGAGGAGGTTACAGAGATAGGGAGGGGTGTAGGGGCAGGAGGAGTTTACAGAGATGGGGAGTGATGTCGGGGCTGGAGGAGGTTACTGAGATAGGGAGGGGTGTAGAGGCTGGAGGTGATTACAGAGATAGGAAGTGTGTCGGGGCTGGAGGAGGTTACAGAGATAGGGAGGCGTGTAGTGGCTGGAGGAGGTTACACAGATTGTGAGGGGTGTAGTGGCTGGAGGAGGTTACCGAGATAGGGAGGCGTGTAGTGGCTGGAGGAGGTTACACAGATTGTGAGGGGTGTAGTGGCTGGAGGAGGTTACAGAGATAGGGAGGGGTGTAGGGGCTGGAGGAGGTTACAGAGATAGGGAGGGGTGTAGGGGCTGGAGGAGTTTACAAAGATAGGGAGGCGTGTAGGGGCTGGAGGAGGTTACAGAGATAGGGAGTGGTGTAGGGGCTAGAGGGGGTTACAGAGATAGGGAGCAGTGGAGGTGCTGGAGGAGGTTACAGAGATAGGGAGGAGTGTAGGGGTTGGAGGAGGTTACAGAGATAGGGAGTGGTGTAGGGGCTGGAGGGGTTACAGAGATAGGGATGGGTGTAGTGGCTGGAGGAGGTTACAGAGAGAGTGAGGGGTAGATGGGCTGGACAAGGTTACAGAGATAGGGAGGGGCGTAGGGGCTGGAGGAGGTTACAGAGATAGGGATGGGTGTAGGAGCTGGAAGAGGTTACAGAGATAGGGAGTGATGTCGGTGCTGGAGGAGGTTACAGAGATAGGGCGTGATGTAGAGGCTGGAGGTGGTTACAGAGATAGGGAGGGATGAAGGGCTGGTGGAGGTTACAGAGATAGGGAGGTGTGTTGGGGCTGGAGGAGGTTACAGAGATAGGGAGGGATGTAGGGGTTGGAGGAGGGTACAGAGATAGGGAGGGGTGTAGGGGCTGGAGGAGATTGCAGAGATAGGGAGGAGTGTACGGAGTGGAGGAGGTTACAGAGATAGGGAGGGTTGTAGGGGCTGGAGGAGATTACAGAGATAGCGAGGGGTGTAGTGGCTGAAGGAGGTTACAGAGATAGCGAGGGGTGTAGTGGCTGAAGGAGATTACAGAGATAGGGAGGGGTGTAGGGGCTGGAGGAGGTTAAAGAGTTCGGGAGTGGTGTAGGGGCTAGAGGGGGTTACAGAGATAGGGAGAGGTGTAGGGGCTAGAGGAGGTTACAGAGATACGGAGGGGTGTAGGGGTTGGAGGAGGTTACAGAGATAGGGAGTGGTGTAGGGGCTGGAGGGGGTTACAGAGATAGGGAGGGGTGTAGTGGCTGGAGGAGGTTACAGAGATAGGGAGGAGTGTTGGGGCTGGAGGAGGTTACAGAGATAGGGAGGGATGAAGGGCTGGTGGAGGTTACAGAGATAGGGAGATGTGTGGGGACTCGAGGAGGTTACAGAGATAGGGAGGGGTGTAGGGGTTGGAGGAGGTTACAGAGATAGGGAGGGGTGTAGGGGCTGGAGGAGATTACAGAGATAGGGAGTGGCGTAGGGGCTGGAGGAGGTTACAGATATAGGGAGTTGTGAAGGGACTGGAGGGGGTTACAGAGATAGGCAGCGGTATAGGGGCTGGAGGGGGTTACAGAAATAGGGAGCAGTGTAGGGGCTGGAGGAGGTTACAGAGATAGGGAGGGGGTGTAAGGGCTGGAGGGTTTACAGAGATTGGGAGCGGTGTAGGGGCCGGAGGGGTTACAGAAATTGGGAGGGGTGTTGGGGCTGGAGGAGGTTACAGAGATAGGGAGGGGTGTAGGGGCTTCGGGAGGTTACAGAGATAGGGAGAGGTGCAGGGGCTGGAGGAGGTTACAGAGATAGGGAGGGGTGTAGGGGCTGGAGGAGGTTACAGAGATAGGGAGGGATTTAGAGGCTGGAGGAGGTTACAGAGGTAGGAAGTGTGTCGGGGCTGGATGAGGTTACAGAGATAGGGAGGGGTGTAGGGACTGGAGGAGGTTACAGAGATAGGGAGGGTTGTAGGGGCAGGAGGAGGTTACAGAGATAGGAAGTGTGTCGGGGCTGGAGGACGTTACGGAGATAGGGAGGGGTGTAGGGGCTGGAGTTGGTTACAGAGATAAGGAGGGGTGTAGCGGCTGGAGGAGGTTACAGAGATAGGGAGGGGTGTAGGGGCTGGAGGAGATTACAGAGATGGGGAGTGATGTCGGGGCTGCAGGAGGTTACTGAGATAGGGAGGGGTGTAGAGGCTGGAGGTGATTACAGAGATAGGAAGTGTGTCGGGGCTGGAGGAGGTTACCGAGATAGGGAGGCGTGTAGTGGCTGGAGGAGGTTACACAGATTGTGAGGGGTGTAGTGGCTGGAGGAGGTTACAGAGATAGGGAGGGGTGTAGGGGCTGGAGTTGGTTACAGAGATAAGGAGGGGTGTAGGGGCTGTCGGAGGTTACAGAGATAGGGAGGGGTGTAGGGGCTGGAAGAGGTTACAGAGATAGGGAGGGGTGTAGGGGCTGGAGGAGTTTACAAAGATAGGGAGGCGTGTAGGGGCTGGAGGAGTTTACAGAGATAGGGAGTGGTGTAGGGGCTAGAGGGGGTTACAGAGATAGGGATCAGTGGAGGTGCTGGAGGAGGTTACAGGGTTAGGGAGGGGTGTAGGGGTTGGAGGAGGTTACAGAGATAGGGAGTGGTGTAGGGGCTGGAGGGGGTTACAGAGATAGGGATGGGTGTAGTTGCTGGAGGAGGTTACAGAGAGAGTGAGGGGTAGATGGGCTGGACAAGGTTACAGAGATAGGGAGGGATGAAGGGCTGGTGGAGGTTACAGAGATAGGGAGGTGTGTTGGGGCTGGAGGAGGTTACAGAGATAGGGAGGGTGTAGGGGTTGGAGGAGGTTACAGAGATAGGGAGGGGTGTAGGGGCTGGAGCAGATTGCAGAGATAGGGAGGAGTGTAGGGAGTGGAGGAGGTTACAGAGATAGGGAGAGGTGTAGGGGCTGGAGGAAGTTACAGAGATAGGGAGAAGTGTAGGGAGTGGAGGAGGTTACAGAGATAGGGAGAGGTGTAGGGGCTGGAGGAGGTTACAGAGATAGGGAGGAGTGTAGGGGCTGGAGGAGGTTACAGAGATACGGAGAGGTGTAGGAGCTGGAGGAGGTAACAGAGATAGGGAGGGTTGTAGGGGCTGGAGAGTGTTGCAGAGATAGGAGGGATTTAGGAGCAGGAGGGGGTTACAGAGATCGGGAGGGGCGTCGGGGCTGGAGGTGGTTACAGAGATAGGGAGTGGTGTAGGTGCTAGAGGGGGTTACAGAGATAGGCAGAGGTGTAGGGGCTGGAGGTGGTTACAGAGATAGGGAAGAGTGTTGGGGCTGGAGGAGGTTACAGAGAAAGGGAGGGGTGTAGCGGCTAGAGGAGGTTACAGAGATAGTGAGGGTAGATGGGCTGGACATGGTTACAGAGATAGGGAGGGGCGTGGGGGCTGGAGGAGTTTACAGAGATTGGGAGTGATGTCGGTGCAGGAGGAGGTTACAGAGATAGGGAGGGGTGTAGAGGCTGGAGGTGGTTACAGAGATACGGAGGAGTGTTGGGGTTGGAGGAGGTTACAGAGATAGGGAGGAGTGTTGGGGCTGGAGGAGGTTACAGGGATAGGGAGGGATGAAGGGCTAGTGGAGGTTACAGTGATAGGGAGGTGTGTGGGGACTGGAGGAGGTTAAAGAGATAGGGAGTGGTGTAGGAGTTGGAGGAGGTTACAGAGATAGGGAGGGGTGTAGGGGCTGGAGGAGATTACAGAGATAGGGAGGGGCGTAGGGGCTGGAGGAGGTTACAGAGATAGGCAGCCGTATAGGGGCTGGAGGAGGTTACAGATATAGGGAGGTGTGAAAGGGCTGGAGGGGGTTACAGATATAGGGAGGTGTGAAGGGGCTGGAGGGGGTTACAGCGATAGGGAGGAGTGTAGGGGCTGGAGGAGGTTACAGAGATAGGGAGGGGGTGTAAGGGCTGGAGGGTTTACAGAGATTGGGAAAGGTGTAGGGGCTGGAGGGGTTACAGTGATAGGGATGGGTGTAGTCGCTGGAGGAGGTTCCAGAGATAGGGAGGGGTGTTGGGGCTGGAGGAGGTTACAGAGATAGGGAGGGGTGTTGGGGCTGGAGGAGGTTACATAGATAGGGAGGGATTTAGAGGCTGGAGGTGGTTACAGAGATAGGGAGGTGTGTTGGGCATGGAGGAGGTTACAGAGACAGGGAGGGATGTAGGGCTGGTGGAGGTGACAGAGATAGGGAGGGGTGTAGGGGCTGGAGGAGGTTACAGAGATAGGAAGTGTGTCGGGGCTGGAGGAGGTTACCGAGATAGGGAGGCGTGTAGTGGCTGGAGGAGGTTACACAGATTGGGAGGGGTGTAGTGGCTGGAGGAGGTTACACAGATTGGGAGGGGTATAGGGGCTGGAGGAGGTTACAGAGATCGGGAGGGGTGTAGGGGCTGGAGGAGATTACAGAGATGGGGAGTGATGTCGGGGCTGGAGGAGGTTACAGAGATCGGGAGGGGTGTAGAGGCTGGAGGTGATTACAGAGATAGGAAGTGTGTCGGGGCTGGAGGAGGTTACAGAGATAGGGAGGGGTGTAGGGGCTGGAGGAGGTTACAGAGATAGGGAGGGGTGTAGGGGCTGGAGGAGGTTACAGAGATAGGGAGGGGTGTAGGGGCTGGAGGAGTTTACAAAGATAGGGAGGCGTGTAGGGGCTGGAGGAGGTAACAGAGATAGGGAGTGGTGTAGGGGCTAGAGGGGGTTACAGAGATAGGGAGCAGTATAGGTGCTGGAGGAGGTTACAGAGATAGGGAGGGGTGTAGGGGTTGGAGGAGATTACAGAGATAGGGAGGGATGAAGGGCTGGAGGAGGTTACAGAGATAGGGAGGGGTGTATGGGCTGGAGGAGGTTACAGAGATAGGGAGCGGTGTAGGGTTTGGAGGAGGTTACAGAGATAGGCAGCGGTATAGGGTCTGGAGGGCGTTACAGATATAGGGAGGTGTGAAGGGGCTGGAGGGGGTTACAGAGATAGGGAGGCGTGTAGGGAGTGGAAGAGGTGACAGAGATAGGGAGGGGCGTCGGGGCTGTAGGTGGTTACAGAGATAGGCACCGGTATAGGGGCTGGAGGGGGTTACAGATATAGGGAGGTGTGAAGGGGCTGGAGGGGGTTACAGAGATAGGGAGGAGTGTAGGGAGTGGAAGAGGTGACAGAGATAGGGAGGGGTTTAGGGGCTGGAGGAGGTTGCAGAGATAGGAAGGGTTGTAGTGGCTGGAGGAGGTTACAGAGATAGGGAAGGGTGTAGGGGCTGGAGGAAGTTACAGAGATAGGGAGGGGTGTAGGGGCTGGAGGAGTTTACAAAGATAGGGAGGCGTGTAGGGGCTGGAGGAGGTTACAGAGATAGGGATTGGTGTTGGGGCTGGAGGAGGTTACAGAGATAGGGAGGAGTGTTGGGGCCGGAGGAGGTTACAAAGATAGGGAGGGATGAAGGGCTGGTGGAGGTTACAGAGATAGGGAGGTGTGTTGGGGCTGGAGGAGGTTACAGAGATAGGGAGGGGTGTAGGGGTTGGAGGAGGTTACAGAGATAGGGAGGGGTGTAGGGGCTGGAGGAGATTACAGAGATAGGGAGGGGCGTAGGGGCTGTAGGTGGTTACAGAGATAGGCAGCGGTATAGGGGCTGGAGGGGGTTACAGATATAGGGAGGTGTGAAGGGGCTGGAGGGGGTTACAGAGATAGGCAGCTGTATCGGGGCTGGAGGGGGTTACAGAGATAGGGAGGTGTGAAGGGGTTGGAGGGGGTTACAGAGATAGGCAGCTGTATCGGGGCTGGAGGGGGTTACAGAGATAGGGAGGAGTGTAGGGAGTGGAAGAGGTGACAGAGATAGGGAGGGGTTTAGGGGCTGGAGGAGGTTGCAGAGATTGGAAGGGGTGTCGGGGCTGGAGGAGGTTACAGAGATAGCGAGAGGTGTAGTGGATGGAGGGCGTTACCAAGATAGGGAGGTGTGTAGGGGCTGGAAGAGGTTACAGAGATAGGGAGGGGTGTAGGGTCTGGAGGGCGTTACAGAGATAGGGAGGGGTAGAGGGGCCGGAGGGGGTTATAGATAGAGGGAGGTTTGTAGGGGCTGGAGAGTGTTGCAGAGATAGGGGGGGTTTAGGAGCAGGAGGGGGTTACAGAGATCGGGAGGGGTGTCGGGGCTGGAGTGGGTTACAGAGATAGGGAGGGCTGTAGGGGTTGTAGGAGGTTACAGAGCTAGGGAGGGGGTGTACGGGCTGGAGAGGTTTATAGAGATAGGGAGGGGTGTAGGGGCTGGAGGGGTTTACAGAGATAGGGAGCGGTGTAGGGCTGGAGGGGGTTTCAGCGATAGGGAGGGGTTTAGGGGCTGGAAGGGGTTGCAGAGATAGGGAGCGGTGTAGGGGCTGGAGGAGGATACAGAGATACGGAGGGGTGTAGGGGCTGGTGGAGGTTACAGAGATAGGGAGTGGTGTAGGGGCTGGAGGAGGTTACAGAGATAGGGAGGGGTGTCGGTGCTTGGGGAGGTGGCAGAGATAGGGAGGGGTATAGGGGCTGGAGGAGGTTGCAGAGATAGGGAGCGGTGTAGGGGCTGGTGGGGGTTACAGAGATAGGGAGGGGTTTAGAGGCTGGAGGAGGTTACAGAGATAGGGAGGGGTGTCGGGGCTGGAGGAGGTTACAGAGATAGGGAGGGATGTAGGGTTTGGAGGAGGTTACAGAAATAGGGATGGGTGTAGGGGCTGGAGGAGGTTACAGAGATAGGGAGGGGGTGTAGGGGCTGGAGGAGGTTACAGAGATAGGGAGGGGTGTAGGGGCTGGAGGAGGTTACAGAGAGAGGGAGGGATGTAGGGGTTGGAGGAGGGTACAGAAATAGGGAGGTGTGTAGGGGCTGGAGGAGGTTACAGAGATAGGGAGGGGTGTAAGGGCTGGAGGAGGTTACATGATAGGGAGAGGTGTAGGGGGTGGAGGATGTTACAGAGATAGGGAGGGTTGTAGGGGCTGGAGGTGTTTACAAAGATAGGGAGGCGTTTAGGGGCTGTAGGGGGTTACAGAGATAGGGAGGGGTGTAGGGGCTTCGGGAGGTTACAGAGATAGGGAGGGGTGCAGGGGCTGGAGGAGGTTACAGAGTTAGGGAGGGGTGTAGGGGCTGGAGGAGGTTACAGAGATAGGGAGGGTGTAGGGAGTGGAGGTGATTACAGAGATAGGGAGCGATGTCGTCGCTGGAGGAGGTTCCAGAGATAGGGAGCGGTGTAGGGGCTGGAGGGGGTTACAGAGATATGGAGGGATTTAGAGGCTGGAGGTGGTTACAGAGATAGGGAGGGGTTTTGGGGCTGGAGGAGGTTACAGAGATAGGGAGGGATTTAGAGGCTGGAGGTGGTTACAGAGATAGGGAGGGGTGTTGGGACTGGAGGAGGTTACAGAGATAGGGAGGGATGTAGGGCTGGTGGAGGTGACAGAGATAGGGAGGGGTGTAGGGGCTGGAGGAGGTTACCGAGATAGGGAGGCGTATAGTGGCTGGAGGAGGTTACACAGATTGAGAGGGGTGTAGGGGCTGGAGTTGTTTACAGAGATAAGGAAAGGTGTAGGGGCTGAAGGAGGTTACAGAGATCGGGAGGTGTGTAGGGGCTGGAGGAGATTACAGAGATGGGGAGTGATGTCGGGGCTGGAGGAGGTTACAGAGATAGGGAGGGATGAAGGGCTGGTGGAGGTTACAGAGATAGGGAGGTGTGTTGGGGCTGGAGGAGGTTACAGAGATAGGGAGCGGTGTCGGGGTTGGAGGAGGTTACAGAGATAGGCAGCGGTATAGGGTCTGGAGGGAGTTACAGATATAGGGAGGTGTGAAGGGGCTGGAGGGGGTTACAGAGATAGGCAGCGGTATCGGGTTGGAGGGGGTTACTGAGATAGGGAGGCGTGTAGGGAGTGGAAGAGGTGACAGAGATAGGGAGGGGTTTAGTGGCTGGAGGAGGTTACAGAGATAGGAAGTGTGTCGGGGCTGGAGGAGGTTACAGAGATAGGGAGGGGTGTAGAGGCTGGAGGAGGTTACAGAGATAGGGAGGGGTGTAGGGGTTGGAGGAGGTTACAGAGATAGGGAGTGGTGTAGGGGCTGGAAGGGGTTACAGAGATAGGGATGGGTGTAGTGGCGGGAGGAGGTTACAGAGATAGTGAGGGGTAGATGGGCTGGACAAGGTTACAGAGATAGGGAGGGGCGTAGGGGCTGGAGGAGGTTACAGAGATAGGGACGGGTGTAGGGGCTGGAGGAAGTTTCAGAGATAGGGAGCGGTGTAGGGGCTGGAGGAGATTACAGAGATAGGGAGGGATGAAGGGCTGGAGGAGGTTACAGAGATAGGGAGGGGTGTATGGGCTGGAGGAGGTTACAGAGATAGGGAGCGGTGTAGGGGTTGGAGGAGGTGACAGAGATAGGCAGCGGTATAGGGTCTGGAGGGCGTTACAGATATAGGGAGGTGTGAAGGGGCTGGAGGGGGTTACAGAGATAGGCAGCGGTATAGGGTTGGAGGGGGTTACAGAGATAGGGAGGCGTGTAGGGAGTGGAAGAGGTGACAGAGATAGGGAGGGGTTTAGGGGCTGGAGGAGGTTACAGAGATAGGAAGTGTGTCGGGGCTGGAGGAGGTTACAGAGATAGGGAGGGGTGTAGGGACTGGAGGAGGTTACAGAGATAGGGAGGGGTGTAGTGGCTGGTGGAGGTGACAGAGATAGGGAGGGGTTTAGGGGCTGGAGGAGGTTACAGAGATAGGGAGGAGTGTAGGGGCTGGAGGAGGTTCCAGAGATAGGGAGGGGTGTAAGGGCTGGGGGAAATTACAGAGATTAGAGGGATGTAGGGCTGGTGAAGGTGACAGAGATAGGGAGGGGTGTAGGGGCTTGAGGAGGTTACTGAGATAGGGAGTCGTGTAGTGGCTGGAGGAGGTTACACAGATTGGGAGGGGTGTAGGGGCTGGAGTTGGTTACAGAGATAAGGAGGTGTATAGGGGCTGGAGGAGGTTACAGAGATAGGGAGGGGTGTTGGGGCTGGAGGATGTTACAAAGATAGGGAGGGATGAAGGGCTGGTGGAGGTTACAGAGATAGGGAGGTGTGTTGGGGCTGGAGTAGGTTACAGAGATAGGGAGGGGTGTATGGGTTGGAGGAGATTACAGAGATAGGGAGGGGTGTAGGGGCTGGAGGAGATTACAGAGATAGGGAGGGGCGTAGGGGCTGTAGGGGGTTACAGAGATAGGCACCGGTATAGGGGCTGGAGGGGTTTACAGATATAGGGAGGTGACAAGGGGCTGGAGGGGGTTACAGAGATAGGGAGGAGTGTAGGGAGTGGAAGAGGTGACAGAGATAGGGAGGGGTTTAGGGGCTGGAGGAGGTTACAGAGATAGAGAGGGGTGTAGAGGCTGGAGGGGATTACAGAGATAGGGAGGGGTTTAGGGGCTGGAGGAGGTTACAGAGATAGGGAGGAGTGTAGGGGCTGGAGGAGGTTACAGAGATAGGGAGGGGGTGTAGGGGCTGGAGGGTTTACAGAGATAGGGAGGGTGTAGGGAGTGGAGGAGATTACAGATATAGGGATGGGTGTAGTCGCTGTAGGAGGTTCCAGAGATCGGGAGCGGTGTCGGGGCTGGAGGGGGTTACAGAGATAGGGAGGGATTTAGAGGCTGGAGGTGGTTTCAGAGATAGGGAGGGGTTTTGGGGCTGGAGGAGGTTACAGAGATAGGGAGGGATGTAGGGCTGGTGGAGATGACAGAGATAGGGAGGGGTGTAGGGGCTGGAGGAGGTTACAGAGATAGGAAGTGTGTCGGGGCTGGAGTAGGTTACCGAGATAGGGAGGCGTGTAGTGGCTGGAGGAGGTTACAGAGATGGGGAGTGATGTCGGGGCTGGAGGAGGTTACAGAGATAGGGAGGGGTGTAGAGGATGGAGGTGATTACAGAGATAGGATGTGTGTCGGGGCTGGAGGAGGTTGCCCAGATAGGGAGGCGTGTAGTGGCTTGTGGTGGTTCCACAGATAAGGAGGGGTGTAGTGGCTGGAGGAGGTTACAGAGATAGGGAGGGGTGTGGGGGCTGGAGTTGGTTACAGTGATAAGGAGGGGTGTATGGGCTGGAGGAGGTTACAGAGATAGGGAGTGGTGTCGGGGCTGGAGGAGGTTACAGAGATAGGGAGGAGTGTAGGGAGTGGAAGAGGTTACAGAGAGAGGGAGAGGTGTAGGGGCTGGAGGAGGTTACAGAGATAGGGAGGAGTGTAGGGGCTGGATGAGGTTACAGAGATAGGGTGGGGTGTTGGGGCTGGAGGAGGTTGCAGAGATTGGAAGGGGTGTCGGGGCTGGAGGAGGTTACAGAGATAGCGAGAGGTGTAGTGGATGGAGGGCGTTACCAAGATAGGGAGGTGTGTAGGGGCTGGAAGAGGTTACAGAGATAGGGAGGGGTGTAGGGTCTGGAGGGCGTTACAGAGATAGGGAGGGGTATAGGGGCCGGAGGGGGTTATAGATAGAGGGAGGTTTGTAGGGGCTGGAGAGTGTTGCAGAGATAGGGGGGGTTTAGGAGCAGGAGGGGGTTACAGAGATCGGGAGGGGTGTCGGGGCTGGAGTGGGTTACAGAGATAGGGAGGGCTGCAGGGGATGCAGGAGGTTACAGAGATAGGGAGGGGGTGTACGGGCTGGAGGGGTTTAAAGAGATAGGGAGGGGTGCAGGGGCTGGAGGGGGTTACAGATATAGGGAGCGGTGTAGGGCTGGAGGGGGTTTCAGCGATAGGGAGGGGTTTAGGGTCTGGAAAGGGTTGCAGAGATAGGGAGCGGTGTAGGGGCTGGAGGAGGATACAGAGATACGGAGGGGTGTAGGGGCTGGTGGAGGTTACACAGATAGGGAGTGGTGTAGGGGCAGGAGGAGGTTACAGAGATAGGGAGGGGTGTAGGGGCTGGGGAGGTGGCAGAGATAGGGAGGGGTATAGGGGCTGGAGGAGGTTGCAGAGATAGGGAGCGGTGTAGGGGCTGGAGGGGGTTACAGAGATAGGGAGGTGTTTAGAGGCTGGAGGAGGTTACAGAGATAGGGAGGTAGTGTAGGGGTTGGAGGAGGTTACAGAGATAGGGAGGGATGTAGGGGTTGGAGGAGGTTACAGAAATAGGGAGGGGTGTAGGGGCTTTAGGAGGTTACAGAGATAGGGAGGGGGTGTAGGGGCTGGAGGAGGTTACAGAGATAGGGAGGGGTGTAGGGGCTGGAGGAGGTTACAGAGAGAGGGAGGGATGTAGGGGTTGGAGGAGGTTACATGATAGGGAGGGGTGTAGGGGGTGGAGGATGTTACAGAGATAGGGAGGGTTGTAGGGGCTGGAGGTGTTTACAAAGATAGGGAGGCGTGTAGGGGCTGTAGGGGGTTACAGAGATAGGGAGGGGTGTAGGGGCTTCGGGAGGTTACAGAGATAGGGAGGGGTGCAGGGGCTGGAGGAGGTTACAGAGATAGGGAGGGGTGTAGGGGCTGGAGGAGGTTACAGAGATAGGGAGGGTGTAGGGAGTGGAGGAGATTACAGAGATAGGGAGCGATGTAGTCGCTGGAGGAGGTTCCAGAGATAGGGAGCGGTGTAGGGGCTGGAGGGGGTTACAGGGATATGGAGGGATTTAGAGGCTGGAGGTGGTTACAGAGATAGGGAGGGGTTTTGGGGCTGGAGGAGGTTACAGAGATAGGGAGGGATTTAGAGGCTGGAGGTGGTTACAGAGATAGGGAGGGGTGTTGGGACTGGAGGAGGTTACAGAGATAGGGAGGGATGTAGGGCTGGTGGAGGTGACAGAGATAGGGAGGGGTGTAGGGGCTGGAGGAGGTTACCGAAATAGGGAGGCGTATAGTGGCTGGAGGAGGTTACACAGATTGAGAGGGGTGTAGGGGCTGGAGTTGTTTACAGAGATGGGGAGTGATGTCGGGGCTGGAGGAGGTTACAGAGATAGGGAGGGATGAAGGGCTGGTGGAGGTTACAGAGATAGGGAGGTGTGTTGGGGCTGGAGGAGGTTACAGAGATAGGGAGCGGTGTCGGGGTTGGAGGGGGTTACAGAGATAGGCAGCGGTATAGGGTTGGAGGGGGTTACTGAGATAGGGATGCGTGTAGGGAGTGGAAGAGGTTACAGAGATAGGGAGGGGTTTAGGGGCTGGAGGAGGTTACAGAGATAGGAAGTGTGTCGGGGCTGGAGGAGGTTACCGAGATAGGGAGGGGTGTAGGGACTGGAGGAGGTTTCAGAGATAGGGAGGGGTGTAGGGACTGGAGGAGGTTACAGAGATAGGGAGGGGTGTAGTAGCTGGTGGAGGTGACAGAGATAGGGAGGGGTTTAGGGGCTGGAGGAGGTTACAGAGATAGGGAGGAGTGTAGGGGCTGGAGGAGGTTCCAGAGATAGGGAGGGGTTTAAGGGCTGGGGGAGGTTACAGAGCTAGAGAGGGATGTAGGGCTGGTGGAGGTGACAGAGATAGGGAGGGGTGTAGGGGCTGGAGGAGGTTACAGAGATAGGGAGGCGTGTAGTGGCTGGAGGAGGTTACAGAGATAGGGAGGGTTGTAGAGGCTGGAGGTGATTACAGAGATAGGAAGTGTGTCGGGGCTGGAGGAGGTTACCGAGATAGGGAGGCGTGTAGTGGCTGGAGGAGGTTACACAGATTGGGAGTGGTGTAGTGGCTGGAGGAGGTTACAGAGATAGGGAGGGGTGTAGGGGCTAGAGTTGGTTACAGAGAAAAGGAGGGGTGTAGGGGCTGGAGGAGGTTACCGAGATAGGGAAGGGTGTAGGGGCTGGAGGAGGTTACAGAGATAGGGAGGGGTGTAGGGGCTGGAGGAGTTTACAAAGATAGGGAGGCGTGTAGGGGCTGGAGGAGGTTACAGAGATAGGGAGTGGTGTACGGGCTGGAGGAGGTTACAGAGATAGGGAGGAGTGTTGGGGCTGGAGGAGGTTACAAAGATAGGGAGGGATGAAGGGCTGGTGGAGGTTACAGAGATAGGGAGGTGTGTTGGGGCTGGAGGAGGTTAAAGAGATAGGGAGGGGTGTAGGGGTTGGAGGAGGTTACAGAGATAGGGAGGGGTGTAGGGGCTGGAGGAGATTACAGAGATAGGCAGGGGCGTAGGGGCTGGAGGGGGTTACAGAGATAGGCAGCGGTATAGGGGCTGGAGGGGGTTACAGATATAGGGAGCTGTGAAGGGGCTGGAGGGGGTTACAGAGATAGGCAGCGGTATAGGGGCTGGAGGGGGTTACAGAGATAGGGAGGAGAGTAGGGAGTGGAAGAGGTGACAGAGATAGGGAGGGGTTTAGGGGCTGGAGGAGGTTACAGAGATAGAGAGGGGTGTAGAGGCTGGAGGGGATTACAGAGATAGGGAGGGGTTTAGGGGCTGGAGGAGGTTACAGAGATAGGGAGGAGTGTAGGGGCTGGAGGAGGTTACAGAGATAGGGAGGCGTGTAGGGGCTGGAGGGGGTTACACATATAGGGAGGGGTGTAGGGAGTGGAGGAGATTACAGAGATAGGGAGAGATGTAGTCACTGGAGGAGGTTCCAGAGATAGGGAGCGGTGTAGGGGCTGGAGGGGGTTACAGAGATAGGGAGGGGTGTAGGGGGTGGAGGAGGTTACAGAGATAGGGAGGGTTGTAGGGGCTGGAGGAGTTTACAAAGATAGGGAGGCGTGTAGGGGCTGGAGGGGGTTACAGAAATAGGGAGGGGTGTAGGGGCTTCGGGAGGTTACAGAGATAGGGAGGGGTGTAGGGGCTGGAGGAGGTTACAGAGATAGGGAGGGTGTAGGGAGTGGAGGAGATTACAGAGATAGGGAGGGATGTAGTCGCTGGAGGAGGTTCCAGAGATAGGGAGCGGTGTAGGGGCTGGAGGGGGTTACAGAGATATGGAGGGATTTAGAGGCTGGAGGTGATTACAGAGATAGGGAGGGGTTTTGGGGCTGGAGGATGTTACAGAGATAGGGAGGGATTTAGAGGCTGGAGGTGGTTACAGAGATAGGGAGGGGTGTTGGGACTGGAGGAGGTTACAGAGATAGGGAGGCGTGTAGTGGCTGGAGGAGGTTACACAGATTGAGAGGGGTGTAGGGGCTGGAGTTGGTTACAGAGATAAGGAAAGGTGTAGGGGCTGGAGGAGGTTACAGAGATCGGGAGGTGTGTCGGGGCTGGAGGAGATTACAGAGATGGGGAGTGATGTCGGGGCTGGAGGAGGTTACAGAAATAGGGAGGGGTGTCGAGTCTGGAGGTGATTACAGAGATAGCAAGTGTGTCGGGGCTGGAGGAAGTTACCGAGATAGGGAGGTGTGTATTGGCTGGAGGAGGTTACACAGATTGAGAGGGGTGTAGTGGCTGGAGGAGGTTACAGAGATAAGAAGGGGTGTAGGGGCTGGAGTTGGTTACAGAGCGAGGGAGGGCTGTAGTGGCTGGAGGAGGTTACAGAGATAGGGAGGGGTGTAGGGGCTGGAGGAGGTTACAGAGTTAGGGAGTGGTGCAGGGGCTTTGGGAGGTTACAGCCATAGGGATGGGTGTAGTGGCTGGAGGAGGTTACAGAGATAGGGAGGGGTGTAGGGGCTGGAGTTGGTTACAGAGATAAGGAGGGGTGTAGGGGCTGGAAGAGGTTACAGAGATAGGGAGGGGTTTAGGAGCTGGAGGAGGTTACAGAGATGGGGAGTGATGTCGGGGATGGAGGAGGTTACAGAGATAGAGAGGGGTGTAGAGGCTGGAGGTGATTACAGAGATTGGAAGTGTGTCGGAGCTGGAGGAGGTTACCGAGATAGGGAGGCGTGTAGTGGCTGGAGGAGGTTACACAGATTGGGAGGGGTGTAGTGGCTGGAGGAGGTTACAAAGATAGGGAGGGGTGTAGGGGCTGGAGTGGTTACAGAGATAAGGAGGGGTGTAGGGGCTGGAGCAGGTTACAGAGATAGGGAGGGTGTAAGGGCTGGAGGAGGTTACAGAGATAGGGAGTTGTGTAGGGGCTGGAGGGGGTTATAGAGATAGGGATGGGTGTAGTGGCTGGAGGAGTTTACAGAGATCGGGAGGGTGTAGGGAGTGGAGGAGATTATAGAGATAGGGATGGGTGTAGTCGCTGGAGGAGGTTCCAGAGATAGGGAGGGATTTAGAGGCTGGAGGGGGTTACAGAGATAGGGAGGGGTGTAGGGCTGGAGGGGGTTACAGAGATAGGGAGGGGTGTAGGGGCTGGAGGGGGTTACAAAGATAGGAAGGGATTTAGAGGCTGGAGGTGGTTACAGAGATAGGGAGGGGTGTTGGGGCTGGAGGAGGTTGCAGAGATAGGGAGGGATTTAGAGGCTGGAGGTGGTTACAGAGATAGGGAGGGGTGTTGGGGCTGGAGGAGGTTACAGAGATAGGGAGGGATTTAGAGGCTGGAGGTGGTTACAGAAATAGGGAGTGGTGTAGGGGCTGGAGGAGGTTACAGAGATAGGGAGGGGTGTAGAGGCTGGAGGTGATTACAGAGATTGGAAGTGTGTCGGAGCTGGAGGAGGTTACCGAGATAGGGAGGCGTGTAGTGGCTGGAGGAGGTTACACAGATTGGGAGGGGTGTAGTGGCTGGAGGAGGTTACAAAGATAGGGAGGGGTGTAGGGGCTGGAGTTGGTTACAGAGATCAGGAGGGGTGTAGGGGCTGGAGGAGGTTACAGAGATAGGGAGGGTGTAAGGGCTGGAGGAGGTTACAGAGATAGGGAGTTGTGTAGGGGCTGGAGGGGGTTATAGAGATAGGGATGGGTGTAGTGGCTGGAGGAGGTTACAGAGATAGTGAGGGGTAGATGGGCTGGACAAGGTTACAGAGATAGGGAGAGGCGTAGGGGCTGGAGGAGGTTACAGTGATAGGGAGTGATGTCGGTGCTGGAGGATGTTACAGAGATAGGGAGGGGTGTAGAGGCTGGAGGTGGTTACAGAGATAGGGAGGAGTGTTGTGGCTGGAGGAGGTTACAGAGGTAGGGATGGATGTAGGGCTGGTGGAGGTTACAGAGATAAGGAGGGGTGTAGGGGCTGGAAGAGGTTACAGAGATAGGGAGCGGTTTAGGAGCTGGAGGAGGTTACAGAGATGGGGAGTGATGTCGGGGATGGAGGAGGTTACAGAGATAGGGACGGGTGTAGAGGCTGGAGGTGATTACAGACATTGGAAGTGTGTCGGGGCTGGAGGAGGTTACCAAGATAGGGAGGCGTGTAGTGGCTGGAGGAGGTTACACAGATTGGGAGGGGTGTAGTGGCTGGAGGAGGTTACAAAGATAGGGAGGGGTGTAGGGGCTGGAGTTGGTTCCAGAGATAAGGAGGGGTGTAGGGGCTGGAGGAGGTTACACAGATTGGGAGGGGTGTAGTGGCTGGAGGAGGTTAAAAAGATAGGGAGGGGTGTAGGGGCTGGAGTTGGTTCCAGAGATAAGGAGGGGTGTAGGGGCTGGAGGAGGTTACAGAGATAGGGAGGGGTGTAGAGGCTGTAGGAGGTTACACAGATTGGGAGGGGTGTAGTGGCTGGAGGAGGTTACAGAGATAGGGAGGGGTGTAGGGGCTGGAGTTGTTTACAGAGATAAGGAGGGGTGTAGGGGCTGGAAGAGGTTACAGAGATAGGGAGGGGTTTAGGAGCTGGAGGAGGTTACAGAGATGGGGAGTGATGTCGGGGATGGAGGAGGTTACAGAGATAGGGAGGGGTGTAGAGGCTGGAGGTGAATACAGAGATTGGAAGTGTGTCGGGGCTGGAGGAGGTTACCGAGATAGGGAGGCGTGTAGTGGCTGGAGGAGGTTACACAGATTGGGAGGGGTGTAGTGGCTGGAGGAGGTTACAAAGATAGGGAGGGGTGTAGGGGCTGGAGTTGGTTCCAGAGATAAGGAGGGGTGTAGGGGCTGGAGGAGGTTACAGAGATAGGGAGGGGTGTAAGGGCTGGAGGAGGTTACAGAGATAGGGAGATGTGTAGGGGCTGGAGGGGGTTACAGAGATAGGGAGGTGTGAAGGGGCTGGAGGGGTTTACAGAGACAGGGAGGAGTGCAGGGAGTGGAAGAGGTGACAGTGATAGGGAGGGGTTTAGGGGCTGTAGGAGGTTACAGAGATAGGGAGGTATATAGCGGCTGGGGGATGTTGCAGAGCTAGGGAGGTATTTATAGGCTGGAGGTGGTTACAGAGATTGGGAGGGGTGTTGGGGCTGGAGGAGGTTACAGAGATAGGGAGGGATTTAGAGGCTGGAGGAGGTTACAGAGATAGGGAGGGGTGTTGGGGCTGGAGGAGATTACAGAGATAGGGAGGGATGTAGGGCTGGTGGAGGTGACAGAGATAGGGAGGGGTTTAAGGGCTGGAGGAGGATACAGAGATAGGGAGGTGTGTAGAGGCTGGAGGTGATTTCAGAGATAGGAAATGTGTCGGGGCTGGAGGATGTTACCGAGATAGGGAGGCGTGTAGTGGCTGGAGGAGGTTACACAGATTGGGAGGGGTGTCGTGGCTGGAGGAGGTTACAGAGATAGGGAGGGGTGTCGGAGCTGGAGGAGGTTACAGAGATAGGGAGAGGTGTAGGGGCTGGAGGAGGTTACAGTGTTAGGGAGGGGTGTAGGGGCTGGAGGAGGTTACAGAGATAGGGAGGGGTGTAGGGGCTGGAGGAGGTTACAGAGTTAGGGAGTGGTGTAAGTGCTGGAGGGGGTTACAGATATAGGGAGATGTATACGGGCTGGAGGAGGTTACAGAGATAGGAGCGGTGTAGGGGCTGGAGGGGGTTACAGAGATAGGGAGGGATTTATAGGCTGGAGGTGGTTTAAGGAGATAGGAAGTGTGTCGGGTCTGGAGGAGGTTACCGAGATTGGGAGGAGTGTAGTGGCTGGAGGAGGTTAAACAGATTGGGAGGGGTGTAGTGGCTGGAGGAGGTTACAGAGATAGGGAGGTGTGTCAGGGGCTGGAGGATGTTACAGAGATAGGGAGGGGTGTAGGGGCTGGAGGAGGTTAAAGAGATAGGAAGTGTGTCGGGGCTGGAGGAGGTTAGCAAGATAGGGAGGCGTGTAGTGGCTGGAGGAGTTTAAAGAGATAGGAAGTGTGTCGGGGCTGGAGGAGGTTACCGAGATAGGGAGGAGTGTAGTGGCTGGAGGAGGTTACACAGATTGGGAGGGGTGTAGGGGCTAGAGTTGGTTACAGTGATAAGGAGGGGTGTAGGGGCTGGAGGAGGTTTCAGAGATATGGAGGGGTGTAGGGGCTGGAGGAGGTGACAGAGATAAGTAGGGGTGTAGGGGCTGGAGGAGGTTACAGAGATAGGGAGGGGTGTAGAGGCTGGAGGTGATTTCAGAGATAGGAAGTGTGTCGGGGCTGGAGGAGGTTACCGAGATAGGGAGGCGTGTAGTGGCTGGAGGAGGTTACAGAGATAGGGAGGGGTGTAGGGGCTGGAGTTGGTTACAGTGATAAGGAGGGGTGTAGGGGCTGGAGGAGGTTTCAGAGATAGGGAGGGGTGTAGGGGCTGGAGGAGGTTACAGAGATAAGTAGGGGTGTCGGGGCTGGAGGAGGTTACCGAGATAGGGAGGCGTGTAGTGGCTGGAGGATGTTACACAGATTGGGACGGGTGTAGTTGCTGGAGGAGGTCACAGAGTTAGGGAGGGGTGTAGGGGCTGGAGTTGGTTACAGTGATAAGGAGGGGTGTAGGGGCTGGAGGAGGTTACAGAGATAGGGAGTGGTGTAGGGGCTGGAGGAGGTTACAGAGATGGGGAGTGATTTCGGGGCTGGAGGAGGTTACAGAGATAGGGAGGGGTGTAGAGGCTGGAGGTGATTTTAGAGATAGGAAGTGTGTCGGGGCTGGAGGAGGTTACCGAGATAGGGAGGCGTGTAGTGGCTGGAGGAGGTTACACAGATTGGGAGGGGTGTAGTGGCTGGAGGAGGTTACAGAGATAGGGAGGGGTGTCGGGGGTGGAGTTGGTTACAGAGATAAGTAGAGGTGTAGGGGCTGGAGGAGGTTACAGAGATAGGGAGTGGTGTAGGGGCTAGAGGGGGTTACAGAGTTAGGGAGGGGTGTAGGGCCTGGAGGAGGTTACAGAGATAGGAAGGGGTGTAGTGGTTGGAGGAGGGTACAGAGATACGGAGTGGTGTAGGGGCTGGAGGGGTTGACAGAGATAGGGATGGGTGTAGTGACTGGAGGAGGTTACAGAGATAGTGAGGGGTAGATGGGCTGGACAAGTTACAGAGATAGGGAGGGGCGTAGGGGCTGGAGGAGGTTACAGAGATAGGGATGCGTGTAGGGGCTGGAGGAGTTTACAAAGATAGGGAGGCGTGTAGGGGCTGGAGCAGATTACAGAGTTAGGGAGAGGTGTAGGGGCTAGAGGGGGTTACAGAGATAGGGAGGGGTGTAGAGGCTGGAGGAGGTTACAGAGATAGGGAGGGGTGTAGGGGATGGAGGAGGTTACACATATAGGGAGGGGATGTAGGGGTTGGAGGGGTTGGAGGGGTTTAAAGAGATAGGAAGCGGTGTAGGGGGCTGGAGGGGGTTTCAGAGAAAGGGAGCGGTGTAGTGGCTGGAGGAGGATACAGAAATACGGAGGGGTGTAGGGGCTGGAGGAGGTTACAGAGATAGGGAGGGCTGTCGGGGCTGGGGGAGGTTGCAGAGATCGGGAGGGGTATAGGGGCTGGAGGGGGTTGCAGATATAGGGAGGGGTTTAGAGGCTGGAGGTGGTTACAGAGATAGGGAGGGGTGTTGGGGCTGGAGGAGGTTACAGAGATAGGAACTGGTGTAGGGGCTGGAGGAGGTTACAGAGATAGGGAGGGGTGTACGGGTTGGAGGAGGTTACAGAGATAGGGAGGGGTGTAGGGGCTGGAGGAGGTTACAGAGATTGGGAGGGTTGTAGCGGCTTGAGGGGTTACAGAGATTAGGAGGCGTGTAGGGGATGGAGGAGGTTACAGAGATAGGGAGGTATGTAGGGGCTGGAGGAGGTTACAGAGATAGGAGGGGTGTAGGGGCTGGAGGGGTGTACAGAGTTAGGGAGGGTGTAGGGGCTGGAGGAGGTTATAGAGATAGGGAGGGGTGTTGCGGCTGGGGGAGTTTGCAGAGCTAGGGAGAGGTGTAGTGGCTGAAGGAGGTTACAGAGATAGGGAGGGGTGTAAGGGCTGGAGGAGGTTAAAGAGTTAGGGAGTGGTTTAAGGGCTGGAGGGGGTTACAGAGATAGGGAGGTGTATAGGGGCTGGAGGAGGTTAAAGAGATAGGGCGGTGTGTAGGGCTGATGGGGTTACAGAGATAGGGAGGGGTTTAGAGGCTGGAGGTGGTTACAGAGATAGGGAGTGGTGTAGGGGCTGGAGAAGGTTACAGAGGTAGGGAGGGTTGTAGGGGCTGCAGGAGGTTACAGAGATAGGGAGGAGTATAGGGGCTGGAGGAGGTTACAGAGATACGGAGGGGGTGTCGGGGCTGGAGGGCTTACAGAGATTGGGAGGTGTGTAGGGGCTGGATGGGTTACAGAGATTGGGAGGGGTGTAGGGCTGATGGGGTTAGAGAGATAGGGAGATGTGTTGGGGCTGGAGGAGGTTATAGAGATAGGGAGGGGTGCAGATGCTGTAGGAGGTTACAGAGATAGGGAGGGGTGTAGGGGCTGGAGGAGGTTACAGAGAGAGGGAGGGGTGTAGGGGCTGGAGGAGTTTACAAAGATATGGAGGCGCGTAGGGGCTGGAGGAGGTTACAGAGTTAGGGAGTGGTGTACGTGCTAGAGGGGGTTACAGAGATAGGGAGGGGTGTAGGGGTTGGAGGAGGTTACAGAGATAACGAGGGGTGTAGGGGTTGGAGGAGGTTACAGAGATAGGGAGTTGTGTAGGGGCTGGAGGGGGTTACAGAGATAGGGATGGGTGTAGTGGCTGGAGGAGGTTGCAGTGATTGTGAGGGGTAGATGGGCTGGACAAGGTTACAGAGATAGGGTGAGGAGTCGGGGCTGGAGGAGGTTACAGAGATAGGGAGTGATATCGGTGCTGGAGGAGGTTACAGAGATAGGGAGGGGTGTAGAGGCTGGAGGTGGTTACAGAGATAGGGAGTTGTGTTGGGGCTGGAGGATGTTACAGAGGTAGGGAGGGATGTAGTGCTGGTGGAGGTTATAGAGATAGGGAGGGGTGTACGGGTTGGAGGAGGTTACAGAGATAGGGAGGGGTGTAGGGGCTGGAGGAGATTACAGAGATAGGGAGGGGCGTAGGGGCTGGAGGGGGTTACAGAGATAGGCAGCGGTATAGGGGCTGGAGGGGGTTACAGATATAGGGAGGTGTGAAGGGGCTGGAGGGGGTTACAGAGATAGGCAGCGGTATAGGGGCTGGAGGGGGTTACAGATATTGGGAGGAATGCAGGGAGTGGAAGAGGTGACAGAGATAGGGAGAGGTTTAAGGGCTGTAGGAGGTTACAGAGATAGGGAGGAGTGTAGGTGCTGGAGGAGGTTACAGAGATAGGGATGGGGTGTAGCGGCTGGGGGATGTTGCAGAGCTAGGGAGGGGTGTAGTGGCCGGAGGAGGTTACTGAGATAGGGAGGGGTGTAGGGGCTGGAGGAGGTTACAGAGTTAGGGAGTGGTGTAAGGGCTGGAGGGGTTTACAGATATAGCGAGGTGTATACGGGCTGGAGGAGGAAAAAGAGATAGGGAGGGGTGTAGGGGCTTCGGGAGGTTACAGAGATATGGAGGGATGCAGGGGCTGGAGGAGGTTACAGAGATAGGGAGGGGTGTAGTCGCTGGAGAGGTTCCAGAGATAGGGAGCGGTGTAGGCGTTGGAGGGGGTTACAGAGATAGGGAGGGATTTATAGGCTGGAGGTGGTTACAGAGATAGGGAGGGGTGTTGGGGCTGGAGGAGGTTACAGAGATAGGGAGGGATTTAGAGGCTGGAGGTGGTTACAGAGATAGGGAGGGGTGTTGGGGCTGGAGGAGGTTACAGAGATAGGGAGGGATGTAGGGCTGGTGGAGGTGACAGAGATAGGGAGGGGTGTAGGGGCTGGAGGAGGTTAAAGAGATCGGAAGTGTGTCGAGGCTGGAGGAGGTTACCGAGATAGGGAGGCGTGTAGTGGCTGGAGGAGGTTACACAGTTTGGGAGGGGTGTAGTGGCTGGAGGAGGTTACAGAGATAGGGAGGGGTGTAGGGGCTGAAGTTGGTTACAGTGATAAGGAGGGGTGTAGGGGCTGGAGGAGGTTACAGAGATAGGGAGGGGTGCAGGGGCTGGAGGAGGTTACAGAGATGGGGAGTGATGACGGGGCTGGAGGATGTTACAGAGATAGGGAGGGTTGTAGAGGCTGGAGGTGATTTCAGAGATAGGAAGTGTGTCGGGGCTGGAGGAGGTTACCGAGATAGGGAGGCGTGTAGTGGCTGGAGGAGGTTACACAGATTGGGAGGGGTGTAGTGGCTGGAGGAGGTAACAGAGATAGGGAGGGGTGTAGGGGCTGGAGTTGGTTACAGAGATAAGTCGGGGTGTCGGGGCTGGAGGAGGTTACAGAGATAGGGCGGGGTGTAGAGGCTGGAGGGGGTTCCAGATATAGAGAGGTGTGTAAGGGCTGGAGGGGGTTACAGAGATAGGGAGGAATGTAGGAAGTGGAGGAGGTTACAGTGATAGGGAGGGGTGTAGGGGCTGGAGGAGGTTACAGAGATAGGGAGGGGTGTAGCGGCTGGAGATGGTTACAGAGATAGGGAGTGGTGTAGCGGCTGGAGGGGGTTCCAGAGCTAGGGAGGGGTATAGTCGCTGGAGGGGGTTACAGATATATGGAGGTGTGTAGGGGCTGGAGGAGGTTACAGAGAATGGGTGGGGTGTAGGGGCTGGAGGAGGTTACAGAGATAGGGAGGGGTGTAGGGGCTGGAGGAGATTACAGAGATAGGGAGGGGTGTAGGGGGTAGAGTGGGTTTCAGAGATAGGGAGGCGTGTAGGGGCTGGGGGAGGTTGCAGAGAAAAGGAGGGGGTAGGGGCTGGAGGAGGTTACAGAGATAGGGAGGGGTGTAGGGGCGGGAGGAGGTTTCAGAGATAGGGAGGGGTTTATAGGCTGGCGGTTACAGAGATAGGGAGTGGTGTAGGGGCTGGAGGGGGTTAAAGAGATAGGGAGGAGTGTTGGGGCTGGAGGAGGTTACAGAAATAGGGAGGGGTGTGGGGGCTGGAGGGTGTTACAGAGATCGGGAGGGATGTCGGGGCTGGAGGGGGTTCCAGATATAGAGAGGTGTGTAGGGGCTGGAGGGGGTAACAGAGATAGGGAGGAATGTAGGGAGTGGTGGAGGTTACAGAGATAGGGAGGGGTGTAGGGGCTGGAGGAGGTTACAGAGATAGGGAGGGGTGCAGGGGCTGGAGAAGGTTACAGTGATAGGGAGTGGTGTAGAGGCTGGAGGGGGTTCCAGAGATAGGGAGAGGTATATGCGCTGGAGGGGGTTACAGATATATGGAGGTGTGTAGGGGCTGGAGGAGGTTACAGAGATAGGGTGGGGTGTAGGGGCTGGAGGAGGTTACAGAGATAGCAGGAAGTTTCAGAGATAGGGAGGGGTTCATAGGCTGGGGGTTACAGAGATAGGGAGCGATGTTGGGGCTGGAGGAGGTTACAGAGATAGGGAGGGCTGTAGGAGCTGGAGGATGGTACAGAGATAGGGAGTGGTGTAGGGGCTGGAGGGGGTTACAGAGATAGGGAGGGTTATAGGCGATGGAGGGGGTTACAGACTTATGGAGGTGTGTAGGGGCTGGAGGAGGATACAGAGATTGGGAGGGGTGGAGGGGCTGGGGGAGGTTGCAGAGATAGTGAGGGGTTTAGATGATGGATGTGGCTACAGAGATAGGGAGGTGTGTTGGGGCTGGAGGAGGTTACCGAGATAGGGAGGCGTGTAGTGGCTGGAGGAGGTAACAGAGATAGGGAGGGGTGTAGGGGCCGGAGTTGGTTACAGAGATAAGTAGGCGTGTAGGGGCTGGAGAAGGTTACAGAGAGAGGGCGGGGTGTAGTGGCTGGAGGGGGTTACAGAGATAGGGAGGGGTGTAGGGGCTTGAGGAGTTTACAAAGATGGGAGGCGTGTAGGGGCTGGAGGAGGTTACAGAGATAGGGAGTGGTGTAGGGGCTAGAGGGGGTTACAGTGATAGGGAGGGGTGTAGGGGCTGGAGGAGGTTACAGAGATAGGGAGGGGTGTAGGGGCTGGAGGAGATTACAGAGATAGGGAGGGTTGTAGGGGGTGGAGTGGGTTTCAGAGATAGGGAGGCGTGTAGGGGCTGGGGGAGGTTGCAGAGAAAAGGAGGGGGTAGGGGCTGGAGGGGGTTACAGAGATAGGGAGGGGTATAGGCGCTGGAGGGGGTTACAGATTTATGGAGGTGTGTAGGGGCTGGGGGAGGTTGCAGAGATAGGGAGGGGTTTAGATGATGGAGGTGGCTACAGAGATAGGGAGGTGTGTTGGGGCTGGAGGAGGTTACCGAGATAGGGAGGCGTGTAGTGGCTGGAGGAGGTAACAGAGATAGGGAGGGGTGTATGGGCCAGAGTTGGTTACAGAGATAAGTAGGCGTGTAGGGGCTGGAGAAGGTTACAGAGATAGGGCGGGGTGTAGTGGCTGGAGGGGGTTACAGAGATAGGGAGGGATGTAGGGGCTTGAGGAGTTTACAAAGATAGGGAGGCGTGCAGGGGCTGGAGGAGGTTACAGAGATAGGGAGTGGTGTAGGGGCTAGAGGGGGTTACAGTGATAGGGAGGGGTGTAGGGGCTGGAGGAGGTTACAGAGTTAGGGAGGGGTGTAGGGGCTGGGGGAGGTTACAGAGATAGGGAGGGGTGTTGGGGCTGGTAGAGGTAACAGAGATAGGGAGGGATTTAGAGGCTGGAGGTGGTTACAGAGAAAGGGAGGGATTTAGAGGCTGTAGGATGTTACAGAGATAGGGAGGGGTGTTGGGGCTGGAGGAGGTTACAGAGATAGAGAGGGATTTTGAGGCTGGAGGAGGTTACAGAGATAGGGGGGGTCTTGGGGCTGGAGGAGGTTACAGAGATAGGGAGGGGTGTAGGGGCTGGAGGAGGTTACAGAGTTAGGGAGGGGTGCAGGGGCTGGAGGAGGTTACAGAGATAGGGAGGGGTGTAGGGGCTGGAGGAGGTTACAGAGATAGGGAGCGGTGTAGGGGCTGGAGGGGGTTACAGAGATAGGGAGGGATTTATAGGCTGCAGGTGGTTAAAGAGATAGGAAGTGTGTCGAGGCTGGAGGAGGTTACCGAGATTGGGAAGAGTTTAGTGGCTGGAGGAGGTTACACAGATTGGGAGGGGTGTAGTGGCTGGAGGAGGTTACAGAGATAGGGAGGGGTGCAGGGGCTGGAGGAGGTTACAGAGATAGGGAGCGGTGTAGGGGTTTCGGGAGGTTACAGAGATAGGGAGGTGTGCAGGGTCTGGAGGAGGTTACAGAGATAGGGAGGGGTGTAGGGGCTGGAGGAGGTTAAAGAGATAGGAATTGTGTCGGGGCTGGAGGAGGTTACCAAGATAGGGAGGCGTGTAGTGGCTGGAAGAGTTTAAAGAGATAGGAAGTGTGTCGGGGCTGGAGGAGGTTTCCGAGATAGGGAGGAGTGTAGTGGCTGGAGGTGGTTACACAGATTGGGATGGGTGTAGTGGCTGGAGGAGGTTACAGAGATAGGGAGGGGTGTAGGGGCTGGAGTTGGTTACAGTGATAAGGAGTGGTGTAGTGGCTGGAGGAGGTTACAGAGATCGGGAGGGGTGTAGGGGCTGGAGGAGGTTACAGAGATAAATAGGGGTGTAGGGGCTGGAGGAGGTTACAGAGATAGGGAGGGGTGTAGAGCTGGAGGTGATTTCAGAGATAGGACGTGTGTCGGGGCTGGAGGAGGTTACCGAGATAGGGAGGCGTGTAGTGGCTGGAGGATGTTACACAGATTGGGAGGGGTGTAGTGGCTGGAGAAGGTTACAGAGATAGGGTGGGGTGTAGTGGCTGGAGGGGGTTACAGAGATAGGGAGGGATGTAGGGGCTTGAGGAGTTTACAAAGATAGGGAGGCGTGTAGGGGCTGGAGGAGGTTACAGAGATAGGGAGTGGTGTAGGGGCTAGAGGGGGTTACAGTGATAGGGAGGGGTGTAGGGGCTGGAGGAGGTTACAGAGTTAGGGAGGGGTGTAGGGGCTGGGGGAGGTTACAGAGATAGGGAGGGGTGTTGGGGCTGGTAGAGGTAACAGAGATAGGGAGGGATTTAGAGGCTGGAGGTGGTTACAGAGAAAGGGAGGGATTTAGAGGCTGTAGGATGTTACAGAGATAGGGAGGGGTGTTGGGGCTGGAGGAGGTTACAGAGATAGAGAGGGATTTTGAGGCTGGAGGAGGTTACAGAGATAGGGGGGTCTTGGGGCTGGAGGAGGTTACAGAGATAGGGAGGGGTGTAGGGGCTGGAGGAGGTTACAGAGTTAGGGAGGGGTGCAGGGGCTGGAGGAGGTTACAGAGATAGGGAGGGGTGTAGGGGCTGGAGGAGGTTACAGAGATAGGGAGCGGTGTAGGGGCTGGAGGGGGTTACAGAGATAGGGAGGGATTTATAGGCTGCAGGTGGTTAAAGAGATAGGAAGTGTGTCGAGGCTGGAGGAGGTTACCGAGATTGGGAAGAGTTTAGTGGCTGGAGGAGGTTACACAGATTGGGAGGGGTGTAGTGGCTGGAGGAGGTTACAGAGATAGGGAGGGGTGCAGGGGCTGGAGGAGGTTACAGAGATAGGGAGCGGTGTAGGGGTTTCGGGAGGTTACAGAGATAGGGAGGTGTGCAGGGTCTGGAGGAGGTTACAGAGATAGGGAGGGGTGTAGGGGCTGGAGGAGGTTAAAGAGATAGGAATTGTGTCGGGGCTGGAGGAGGTTACCAAGATAGGGAGGCGTGTAGTGGCTGGAAGAGTTTAAAGAGATAGGAAGTGTGTCGGGGCTGGAGGAGGTTTCCGAGATAGGGAGGAGTGTAGTGGCTGGAGGTGGTTACACAGATTGGGATGGGTGTAGTGGCTGGAGGAGGTTACAGAGATAGGGAGGGGTGTAGGGGCTGGAGTTGGTTACAGTGATAAGGAGTGGTGTAGTGGCTGGAGGAGGTTACAGAGATCGGGAGGGGTGTAGGGGCTGGAGGAGGTTACAGAGATAAGTAGGGGTGTAGGGGCTGGAGGAGGTTACAGAGATAGGGAGGGGTGTAGAGCTGGAGGTGATTTCAGAGATAGGACGTGTGTCGGGGCTGGAGGAGGTTACCGAGATAGGGAGGCGTGTAGTGGCTGGAGGATGTTACACAGATTGGGAGGGGTGTAGTGGCTGGAGGAGGTTACAGAGTTAGGGAGGGGTGTAGGGGCTGGAGTTGGTTACAGTGATAAGGAGGGGTGTAGGGGCTGGAGGAGGTTACAGAGATAGGGAGGGGTGTAGGGGCTGGAGGAGGTTACAGAGATGGGGAGTGATGTCGGGGCTGGAGGAGGTTACAGAGATAGGGAGGGGTGTAGAGGCTGGAGGTGATTTCAGAGATAGGAAGTGTGTCGGGGCTGGAGGAGGTTACCGAGATAGGGAGGGATTTATAGGCTGGAGGTGGTTACAGAGATAGGGAGGGGTGTTGGGGCTGGAGGAGGTTACAGAGATAGGGAGGGATTTAGAGGCTGGAGGTGGTTACAGAGATAGGGAGGGGTGTTGGGGCTGGAGGAGGTTACAGAGATAGGGAGGGATGTAGGGCTGGTGGAGGTGACAGAGATAGGGAGGGGTGTAGGGGCTGGAGGAGGTTAAAGAGATCGGAAGTGTGTCGGGGCTGGAGGAGGTTACCGAGATAGGGAGGCGTGTAGTGGCTGGAGGAGGTTACACAGTTTGGGAGGGGTGTAGTGGCTGGAGGAGGTTACAGAGATAGGGAGGGGTGTAGGGGCTGAAGTTGGTTACAGTGATAAGGAGGTGTGTAGGGGCTGGAGGAGGTTACAGAGATAGGGAGGGGTGCAGGGGCTGGAGGAGGTTACAGAGATGGGGAGTGATGACGGGGCTGGAGGATGTTACAGAGATAGGGAGGGTTGTAGAGGCTGGAGGTGATTTCAGAGATAGGAAGTGTGTCGGGGCTGGAGGAGGTTACCGAGATAGGGAGGCGTGTAGTGGCTGGAGGAGGTTACACAGATTGGGAGGGGTGTAGTGGCTGGAGGAGGTAACAGAGATAGGGAGGGGTGTAGGGGCTGGAGTTGGTTACAGAGATAAGTCGGGGTGTCGGGGCTGGAGGAGGTTACAGAGATAGGGCGGGGTGTAGAGGCTGGAGGGGGTTCCAGATATAGAGAGGTGTGTAAGGGCTGGAGGGGGTTACAGAGATAGGGAGGAATGTAGGAAGTGGAGGAGGTTACAGAGATAGGGAGGGGTGTAGGGGCTGGAGGAGGTTACAGAGATAGGGAGGGGTGTAGCGGCTGGAGATGGTTACAGAGATAGGGAGTGGTGTAGCGGCTGGAGGGGGTTCCAGAGCTAGGGAGGGGTATAGTCGCTGGAGGGGGTTACAGATATATGGAGGTGTGTAGGGGCTGGAGGAGGTTACAGAGAATGGGTGGGGTGTAGGGGCTGGAGGAGGTTACAGAGATAGGGAGGGGTGTAGGGGCTGGAGGAGATTACAGAGATAGGGAGGGGTGTAGGGGGTAGAGTGGGTTTCAGAGATAGGGAGGCGTGTAGGGGCTGGGGGAGGTTGCAGAGAAAAGGAGGGGGTAGGGGCTGGAGGAGGTTACAGAGATAGGGAGGGGTGTAGGGGCGGGGGGAGGTTTCAGAGATAGGGAGGGGTTTATAGGCTGGCGGTTACAGAGATAGGGAGTGGTGTAGGGGCTGGAGGGGGTTAAAGAGATAGGGAGGAGTGTTGGGGCTGGAGGAGGTTACAGAAATAGGGAGGGGTGTGGGGGCTGGAGGGTGTTACAGAGATCGGGAGGGATGTCGGGGCTGGAGGGGGTTCCAGATATAGAGAGGTGTGTAGGGGCTGGAGGGGGTAACAGAGATAGGGAGGAATGTAGGGAGTGGTGGAGGTTACAGAGATAGGGAGGGGTGTAGGGGCTGGAGGAGGTTACAGAGATAGGGAGGGGTGCAGGGGCTGGAGAAGGTTACAGTGATAGGGAGTGGTGTAGAGGCTGGAGGGGGTTCCAGAGATAGGGAGAGGTATATGCGCTGGAGGGGGTTACAGATATATGGAGGTGTGTAGGGGCTGGAGGAGGTTACAGAGATAGGGTGGGGTGTAGGGGCTGGAGGAGGTTACAGAGATAGCAGGAAGTTTCAGAGATAGGGAGGGGTTCATAGGCTGGGGGTTACAGAGATAGGGAGCGATGTTGGGGCTGGAGGAGGTTACAGAGATAGGGAGGGCTGTAGGAGCTGGAGGATGGTACAGAGATAGGGAGTGGTGTAGGGGCTGGAGGGGGTTACAGAGATAGGGAGGGGTATAGGCGATGGAGGGGGTTACAGACTTATGGAGGTGTGTAGGGGCTGGAGGAGGATACAGAGATTGGGAGGGGTGGAGGGGCTGGGGGAGGTTGCAGAGATAGTGAGGGGTTTAGATGATGGATGTGGCTACAGAGATAGGGAGGTGTGTTGGGGCTGGAGGAGGTTACCGAGATAGGGAGGCGTGTAGTGGCTGGAGGAGGTAACAGAGATAGGGAGGGGTGTAGGGGCCGGAGTTGGTTACAGAGATAAGTAGGCGTGTAGGGGCTGGAGAAGGTTACAGAGAGAGGGCGGGGTGTAGTGGCTGGAGGGGGTTACAGAGATAGGGAGGGGTGTAGGGGCTTGAGGAGTTTACAAAGATGGGAGGCGTGTAGGGGCTGGAGGAGGTTACAGAGATAGGGAGTGGTGTAGGGGCTAGAGGGGGTTACAGTGATAGGGAGGGGTGTAGGGGCTGGAGGAGGTTACAGAGATAGGGAGGGGTGTAGGGGCTGGAGGAGATTACAGAGATAGGGAGGGTTGTAGGGGGTGGAGTGGGTTTCAGAGATAGGGAGGCGTGTAGGGGCTGGGGGAGGTTGCAGAGAAAAGGAGGGGGTAGGGGCTGGAGGGGGTTACAGAGATAGGGAGGGGTATAGGCGCTGGAGGGGGTTACAGATTTATGGAGGTGTGTAGGGGCTGGGGGAGGTTGCAGAGATAGGGAGGGGTTTAGATGATGGAGGTGGCTACAGAGATAGGGAGGTGTGTTGGGGCTGGAGGAGGTTACCGAGATAGGGAGGCGTGTAGTGGCTGGAGGAGGTAACAGAGATAGGGAGGGGTGTATGGGCCAGAGTTGGTTACAGAGATAAGTAGGCGTGTAGGGGCTGGAGAAGGTTACAGAGATAGGGCGGGGTGTAGTGGCTGGAGGGGGTTACAGAGATAGGGAGGGATGTAGGGGCTTGAGGAGTTTACAAAGATAGGGAGGCGTGTAGGGGCTGGAGGAGGTTACAGAGATAGGGAGTGGTGTAGGGGCTAGAGGGGGTTACAGTGATAGGGAGGGGTGTAGGGGCTGGAGGAGGTTACAGAGTTAGGGAGGGGTGTAGGGGCTGGGGGAGGTTACAGAGATAGGGAGGGGTGTTGGGGCTGGTAGAGGTAACAGAGATAGGGAGGGATTTAGAGGCTGGAGGTGGTTACAGAGAAAGGGAGGGATTTAGAGGCTGTAGGATGTTACAGAGATAGGGAGGGGTGTTGGGGCTGGAGGAGGTTACAGAGATAGAGAGGGATTTTGAGGCTGGAGGAGGTTACAGAGATAGGGGGGGTCTTGGGGCTGGAGGAGGTTACAGAGATAGGGAGGGGTGTAGGGGCTGGAGGAGGTTACAGAGTTAGGGAGGGGTGCAGGGGCTGGAGGAGGTTACAGAGATAGGGAGGGGTGTAGGGGCTGGAGGAGGTTACAGAGATAGGGAGCGGTGTAGGGGCTGGAGGGGGTTACAGAGATAGGGAGGGATTTATAGGCTGCAGGTGGTTAAAGAGATAGGAAGTGTGTCGAGGCTGGAGGAGGTTACCGAGATTGGGAAGAGTTTAGTGGCTGGAGGAGGTTACACAGATTGGGAGGGGTGTAGTGGCTGGAGGAGGTTACAGAGATAGGGAGGGGTGCAGGGGCTGGAGGAGGTTACAGAGATAGGGAGCGGTGTAGGGGTTTCGGGAGGTTACAGAGATAGGGAGGTGTGCAGGGTCTGGAGGAGGTTACAGAGATAGGGAGGGGTGTAGGGGCTGGAGGAGGTTAAAGAGATAGGAATTGTGTCGGGGCTGGAGGAGGTTACCAAGATAGGGAGGCGTGTAGTGGCTGGAAGAGTTTAAAGAGATAGGAAGTGTGTCGGGGTTCGAGGAGGTTTCCGAGATAGGGAGGAGTGTAGTGGCTGGAGGTGGTTACACAGATTGGGATGGGTGTAGTGGCTGGAGGAGGTTACAGAGATAGGGAGGGGTGTAGGGGCTGGAGTTGGTTACAGTGATAAGGAGTGGTGTAGTGGCTGGAGGAGGTTACAGAGATCGGGAGGGGTGTAGGGGCTGGAGGAGGTTACAGAGATAAGTAGGGGTGTAGGGGCTGGAGGAGGTTACAGAGATAGGGAGGGGTGTAGAGCTGGAGGTGATTTCAGAGATAGGACGTGTGTCGGGGCTGGAGGAGGTTACCGAGATAGGGAGGCGTGTAGTGGCTGGAGGATGTTACACAGATTGGGAGGGGTGTAGTGGCTGGAGAAGGTTACAGAGATAGGGCGGGGTGTAGTGGCTGGAGGGGGTTACAGAGATAGGGAGGGATGTAGGGGCTTGAGGAGTTTACAAAGATAGGGAGGCGTGTAGGGGCTGGAGGAGGTTACAGAGATAGGGAGTGGTGTAGGGGCTAGAGGGGGTTACAGTGATAGGGAGGGGTGTAGGGGCTGGAGGAGGTTACAGAGTTAGGGAGGGGTGTAGGGGCTGGGGGAGGTTACAGAGATAGGGAGGGGTGTTGGGGCTGGTAGAGGTAACAGAGATAGGGAGGGATTTAGAGGCTGGAGGTGGTTACAGAGAAAGGGAGGGATTTAGAGGCTGTAGGATGTTACAGAGATAGGGAGGGGTGTTGGGGCTGGAGGAGGTTACAGAGATAGAGAGGGATTTTGAGGCTGGAGGAGGTTACAGAGATAGGGGGGGTCTTGGGGCTGGAGGAGGTTACAGAGATAGGGAGGGGTGTAGGGGCTGGAGGAGGTTACAGAGTTAGGGAGGGGTGCAGGGGCTGGAGGAGGTTACAGAGATAGGGAGGGGTGTAGGGGCTGGAGGAGGTTACAGAGATAGGGAGCGGTGTAGGGGCTGGAGGGGGTTACAGAGATAGGGAGGGATTTATAGGCTGCAGGTGGTTAAAGAGATAGGAAGTGTGTCGAGGCTGGAGGAGGTTACCGAGATTGGGAAGAGTTTAGTGGCTGGAGGAGGTTACACAGATTGGGAGGGGTGTAGTGGCTGGAGGAGGTTACAGAGATAGGGAGGGGTGCAGGGGCTGGAGGAGGTTACAGAGATAGGGAGCGGTGTAGGGGTTTCGGGAGGTTACAGAGATAGGGAGGTGTGCAGGGTCTGGAGGAGGTTACAGAGATAGGGAGGGGTGTAGGGGCTGGAGGAGGTTAAAGAGATAGGAATTGTGTCGGGGCTGGAGGAGGTTACCAAGATAGGGAGGCGTGTAGTGGCTGGAAGAGTTTAAAGAGATAGGAAGTGTGTCGGGGCTGGAGGAGGTTTCCGAGATAGGGAGGAGTGTAGTGGCTGGAGGTGGTTACACAGATTGGGATGGGTGTAGTGGCTGGAGGAGGTTACAGAGATAGGGAGGGGTGTAGGGGCTGGAGTTGGTTACAGTGATAAGGAGTGGTGTAGTGGCTGGAGGAGGTTACAGAGATCGGGAGGGGTGTAGGGGCTGGAGGAGGTTACAGAGATAAGTAGGGGTGTAGGGGCTGGAGGAGGTTACAGAGATAGGGAGGGGTGTAGGGGCTGGAGTTGGTTACAGTGATAAGGAGGGGTGTAGGGGCTGGAGGAGGTTACAGAGATAGGGAGGGGTGTAGGGGCTGGAGGAGGTTACAGAGATGGGGAGTGATGTCGGGGCTGGAGGAGGTTACAGAGATAGGGAGGGGTGTAGAGGCTGGAGGTGATTTCAGAGATAGGAAGTGTGTCGGGGCTGGAGGAGGTTACCGAGATAGGGAGGCGTGTAGTGGCTGGAGGAGGTTACACAGATTGGGAGGGGTGTAGTGGCTGGAGGAGGTTACAGAGATAGGGAGGGGTGTCGGGGCTGGAGTTGGTTACAGAGATAAGTAGGGGTGTAGGGGCTGGAGGAGGTTACAGAGATAGGGAGGGGTGTAGGGGCTGGAGGAGGTTACAGAGATATGGAGGGGTGTAGGGGCTGGAGGAGTTTACAAAGATAGGGAGGCGTGTAGGGGCTGGAGGAAGTTACAGAGATAGGAAGGGGTGTAGTGTTTGGAGGAGGTTACAGAGATAGGGAGTGGTGTAGGGGCTGGAGGGGGTTACAGAGATAGGGATGGGTGTAGTGGCTGGAGGAGGTTACAGAGATAGTGAGGGTAGATGGGCTGGACAAGGTTACAGAGATAGGGAGGGGCATAGGGGCTGGAGGAGGTTACAGAGTTGGAGATGTGTGTAGGGGCTGGAGGAGTTTACAAAGATAGGGAGGCGTGTAGGGGCTGGAGGAGGTTACAGAGTTAGGGAGAGGTGTAGGGGCTAGAGCGGGTTACAGAGATAGGGAGGGGTGTAGAGGCTGGAGGAGGTTACAGAGATAGGGAGGGGTGTAGGGGATGGAGGAGGTTACACATATAGGGAGGGGATGTAGGGGTTGGATGGGTTGAAGGGGTTTAAAGAAATAGGGAGCGGTGTAGGGGGCTGGAGGGGGTTTCAGAGAAAGGGAGCGGTGTAGTGGCTGGAGGAGGATACAGAAATACGGAGTGGTGTAGGGGCTGGAGGAGGTTACAGAGATAGGGAGGGGTGTCGGGGCTGGGGGAGGTTGCAGAGATCGGGAGGGGTATAGGGGCTGGAGGGGGTTGCAGAGATAGGGAGGGGTTTAGAGGCTGGAGGTGGTTACATAGATAGGGAGGGGTGTTGGGGCTGGAGGAGGTTACAGAGATAGGAACTAGTGTAGGGGCTGGAGGAGGTTACAGAGATAGGGAGGTGTGTAGGGTTTGGAGGAGGTTACAGAGATAGGGAGGGGTGTAGGGGCTGGTGGAGGTTACAGAGATAGGGACGGTTGTAGCGGCTTGAGGGGTTACAGAGATTAGGAGGGGTGTAGGGGCTGGAGGAGGTTACAGAGATCGGGAGGGATGTAGGGGCTGGAGGAGGTTACAGAGATAGGAGGGGTGTAGGGGCTGGAGGGGTGTACAGAGATAGGGAGGGATGTAGGGGCTGGAGGAGGTTACAGAGATAGGGAGGGGTGTAGGGGCTGGAGTTGGTTACAGTGATAAGGAGGGGTGTAGGGGCTGGAGGAGGTTACAGAGATAGGGAGGGGTGTAGGGGCTGGAGGAGGTTACAGAGATGGGGAGTGATGTCGGGGCAGGAGGAGGTTACAGAGATAGGGAGGGGTGTAGAGGCTGGAGGTGATTTCAGAGATAGGAAGTGTGTCGGGGCTGGAGGAGGTTACCGAGATAGGGAGGCGTGTAGTGGCTGGAGGAGGTTACACAGATTGGGAGGGGTGTAGTCGCTGGAGGAGGTTACAGAGATAGGGAGGGGTGTCGGTGCTGGAGTTGGTTACAGAGATAAGTAGGGGTGTAGGGGCTGGAGGAGGTTACAGAGATAGGGAGGGGTGTAGGGGCTGGAGGAGGTTACAGAGATAGGGAGGGGTGTAGGGGCTGGAGGAGTTTACAAAGATAGGGAGGCGTGTAGGGGCTGGAGGAGGTTACAGAGATAGGGAGTGGTGTAGGGGCTAGAGTGGGTTACAGAGATAGGGAGGGGTGTAGGGCCTGGAGGAGGTTACAGAGATAGGAAGGGGTGTAGTGTTTGGAGGAGGTTACAGAGTTAGGGAGTGGTGTAGGGGCTGGAGGGTGTTACAGAGATAGGGATGGGTGTAGTGGCTGGAGGAGGTTACAGAGATAGTGAGGGGTAGATGGGCTGGACAAGGTTACAGAGATAGGGAGGGGCATATGGGCTGGAGGAGGTTACAGAGATAGAGATGTGTGTAGGGGCTGGAGGAGTTAACAAAGATAGGGAGGCGTGTAGGGGCTGGAGGAGGTTACAGAGTTAGGGAGAGGTGTAGGGGCTAGAGCGGGTTACAGAGATAGGGAGGGGTGTAGAGGCTGGAGGAGGTTACAGAGATAGGGAGGGGTGTAGGGGATGGAGTAGGTTACACATATAGGGAGGGGATGTAGGGGTTGGATGGGTTGGAGGGATTTAAAGAAATAGGGAGCGGTGTAGGGGGCTGGAGGGGGTTTCAGAGAAAGGGAGCGGTGTAGTGGCTGGAGGAGGATACAGAAATACGGAGTGGTGTAGGGGCTGGAGGAGGTTACAGAGATAGGGAGGGGTGTCGGGGCTGGGGGAGGTTGCAGAGATCGGGAGGGGTATAGGGGCTGGAGGGGGTTGCAGAGATAGGGAGGGGTTTAGAGGCTGGAGGTGGTTACATAGATAGGGAGGGGTGTTGGGGCTGGAGGAGGTTACAGAGATAGGAACTGGTGTAGGGGCTGGAGGAGGTTACAGAGATAGGGAGGTGTGTAGGGTTTGGAGGAGGTTACAGAGATAGGGAGGGGTGTAGGGGCTGGTGGAGGTTACAGAGATAGGGAGGGTTGTAGCGGCTTGAGGGGTTACAGAGATTAGGAGGGGTGTAGGGGCAGGAGGAGGTTACAGAGATCGGGAGGGATGTAGGGGCTGGAGGAGGTTACAGAGATAGGAGGGGTGTAGGGGCTGGAGGGGTGTACAGAGATAGGGAGGGATGTAGGGGCTGGAGGAGGTTACAGAGATAGGGAGGGGTGTTGGGGCTGGAGGAGGTTACAGAGATCGGGAGGGATGTAGGCGCTGGAGGAGGTTACAGAGATAGGAGGGGTGTCAGGGCTGGAGGGGTGTACAGAGATAGGGAGGGATGTCGGGGCTGGAGGAGGTTACAGAGATAGGGAGGGGTGTAGTGACTGGAGGAGGTTACAGAGATCGGAAGGGGTGTAGTGTTTGGATGATGTTACAGAGATAGGGAGTGGTGTAGGGGCTGGAGGGGGTTACAGAGATAGGGATGGGTGTAGTGGCTGGAGGAGGTTACAGAGATAGTGAGGGGTAGATGGGCTGGACAAGGTTACAGAGATAGGGAGGGGCATAGGGGCTGGAGGAGGTTACAGAGATAGAGATGTGTGTTGGGGCTGGAGGAGTTTACAAAGTTAGGGAGGCGTGTAGGGGCTGGAGGAGGTTACAGAGTTAGGGAGAGGTGTAGGGGCTAGAGGGGGTTACAGAAATAGGGAGGGGTGTAGAGGCTGGAGGCGGTTACAGAGATAGGGAGGGGTGTAGGCGATGGAGGAGGTTACACATATAGGGAGGGGATGTAGGGGTTGGATGGGTTGGAGGGGTTTAAAGAGATAGGGAGCGGTGTAGTGGCTGGAGGAGGATACAGAAATACGGAGTGGTGTAGGGGCTGGAGGAGGTTACAGTTATAGGGAGGGGTGTCGGGGCTGGGGGAGGTTGCAGAGATCGGGACGGGTATAGGGGCTGGAGGGGGTTGCAGAGATAGGGAGGGGTTTAGAGGCTGGAGTTGGTTACACAGATAGGGAGAGGTGTTGGGACTGGAGGAGGTTACAGAGATAGGAACTGGTATAGGGGCTGGAGGAGGTTACAGAGATAGGGAGGGGTGTAGGTGTTGGAAGAGGTTACAGAGATAGGGAGGGGTGTAGGGGCTGGAGGAGGTTACAGAGATTGGGAGGGTTGTAGCGGCTTGAGGGGTCACAGAGATTAGGAGGGGTGTAGGGGCTGGAGGAGGTTACAGAGATCGGGAGGGATGTAGGGGCTGGAGGAGGATACAGAGATAGGAGGGGTGTAGGGGCTGGAGGTGTGTACAGAGATAGGTAGGGATGTAGGGGCTGGAGGAGGTTACAGAGATAGGGAGGGGTGTAGGGGCTGGAGAGGGTTACAGAGATAGGGAGGGGTGTTGCGGCTGGGGGAGTTTGCAGAGCCAGGGAGAGGTGTAGTGGCTGAAGGAGGTTACAGAGATAGGGAGGGATGTAGGGACTGGAGGAGGTTAAAGAGTTAGGGAGTGGTGTAAGGGCTGGAGGGGGTTACAGAGATAGGGAGGTGTATAGGGGCTGGAGGAGGTTAAAGAGATAGGGCGGTGTGTAGGGCTGATGGGGTTACAGAGATAGAGAGGGGTTTAGAGGCTGGAGGTGGTTACAGAGATAGGGAGTGGTGTAGGGGCTGGAGGAGGTTAAAGAGATAGGGCGGTGTGTAGGGCTGATGGGGTTACAGAGATAGAGAGGGGTTTAGAGGCTGGAGGTGGTTACAGAGATAGGGAGTGGTGTAGGGGCTGGAGGAGGTTACAGAGATAGGGAGGGGGTGTAGGGGCTGGAGCGGTTACAGAGATTGGGAGGTGTGTAGGTGCTGGATGGGTTACAGAGATAGGGAGATGTGTTAGGTCTGGAGGAGGTTATAGAGATAGGGAGGGGTGCAGGTGCTGTAGGAGGTTACAGAGATAGGGAGGTGTGTAGGGGCTGGAGGAGGTTACAGAGATAGGGAGGGGTGTAGGGGCTGGAGGAGTTTACAGAGATAGGGAGTTGTGTAGGGGCTGGAGGAGGTTACAGAGATAGGGAGGGGTGTAGGGGTTGGAGGAGGTTACAGAGATAGGGAGTTGTGTAGGGGCTGGAGGGGGTTACAGAGATAGGGATGGGTGTAGTGGCTGGAGGAGGTTACAGAGATTGTGAGGGGTAGATGGGCTGGACAAGGTTACAGAGATGGGGAGTGATGTCGGTGCTGGAGGAGGTTACAGAGATAGGGAGGGGTGTCGAGGCTGGAGGTGGTTACAGAGATAGGGAGTTGTGTTGGGGCTGGAGGAGGTTACAGAGGTAGGGAGGGATGTAGTGATGGTGGAGGTTATAGAGATAGGGAGGGGTGTACGGGTTGGAGGAGGTTACAGAGATAGGGAGGGGTGTAGGGGCTGGAGGAGATTGCAGAGATAGGGAGGGGCGTAGGGGCTGGAGGGGTTTACAGAGATAGGGAGGTGTGAAGGGGCTGGAGGGGGTTACAGAGATAGGCAGCGGTATAGGGGCTGGAGGGGGTTACAGATATAGGGAGGTGTGAAGGGGCTGGAGGGGGTTACAGAGATAGGCAGCGGTATAGGTGCTGGAGGGGGTTACAGATATAGGGAGGAATGCAGGGAATGGAAGAGGTGACAGAGATAGGGAGGGGTTTAAGGGCTGTAGGAGGTTACAGAGATAGGGAGGAGTGTAGGGGCTGGAGGAGGTTACAGAGATAGGGAGGGGGTGTAGCGGCTGGGGGATGTTGCAGAGCTAGGGAGGGGTGTAGTGGCCGGAGGAGGTTACAGAGATAGGGAGGGGTGTAGGGGCTGGAGGAGGTTACAGAGTTGGGGAGTGGTGTAAGGGCTGGAGGGGTTTACAGATGTAGGGAGGTGTATATGGGCTGGTGGAGGTAAAAGAGATAGGGAGGGGTGTAGGGGCTTCGGGAGGTTACTGAGATAGGGAGGGATGCAGGGGCTGGAGGAGGTTACAGAGATAGGGAGGGTTGTAGTCGCTGGAGAGTTTCCAGAGATAGGGAGCGGTGTAGGGGCTGGAGGGGGTTACAGAGATAGAGAGGGATTTATAGGCTGGAGGTGGTTACAGAGATAGGGTGGGGTGTTGGGGCTGGAGGAGGTTACAGAGATAGGGAGGGATTTAGAGGCTGGAGGTGGTTACAGAGATAGGGAGGGGTGTTGGGGCTGGAGGAGGTTACAGAGATAGGGAGGGATGTAGGGCTGGTGGGGGTGACAGAGATAGCGAGGGGTGTAGGGGCTGGAGGAGGTTACAGAGAAAGGGACGGGTGTAGGGGCTGGAGGAGGTTACACAGATTGGGAGGGGTGAAGTTGCTGGAGGAGGTTACAGAGATAGGGAGGGGTGTAGGTGCTGGAGTTGGTTACAGTGATAAGGAGGGGTGTAGGGGCTGGAGGAGGTTACAGAGATAGGGAGGGGTTAGGGGCTGGAGGAGGTTACAGAGATGGGGAGTGATGTCGGGGCTGGAGGATGTTACAGAGATAGGGAGAGGTGTAGAGGCTGGAGGTGATTTCAGAGATAGGAAGTGTGTCGGGGCTGGAGGAGGTTACCGCGATAGGGAGGCGTGTAGTGGCTGGAGGAGGTTACACAGATTGGGAGGGGTGCAGTGGCTGGAGGAGGTAACAGAGATAGGGAGGGGTGTAGGGGCTGGAGTTGGTTACAGAGATAAGTAGGGGTGTAGGGGCTGGAGGAGGTTACAGAGATAGGGCGGGGTGTAGGGGCTGGAGGGGGTTCCAGATATAGAGAGGTGTGTAGGGGCTGGAGGGGGTTACAGAGATAGGGAGGAATGTAGGGAGTGGAGGAGGTTACAGAGATAGGGAGGGGTGTAGGGGCTGGAGGAGGTTCCAGAGATAGGGAGGTGTGTAGGGGCTGGAGATGGTTACAGAGATAGGGAGTGGTGTAGGGGCTGGAGGGCGTTCCAGGGCTAGGGAGGGGTTTAGTCGCTGGAGGGGGTTACAGATATATGGAGGTGTGTAGGGGCTGGAGGAGGTTACAGAGATAGGGTGGGGTGTAGGGGCTGTAGGAGGTTACAGAGTTAGGGAGGGGTGTAGGGGCTGGAGGAGGTTACAGAGATAGGGAGGGGTGTAGGGGGTGCAGTGGGTTTCAGAGATAGGGAGGCGTGTAGGGGCTGGGGGAGGTTGCAGAGAAAAGGAGGGGGGTAGGGGCTGGAGGAGGTTACAGAGATAGGGAGGGGTGTAGGCGCGGGAGGAGGTTTCAGAGATAGGGAGGGGTTTATAGGCTGGCGGTTACAGAGATAGGGAGTGGTGTAGGGGCTGGAGGGGGTTACAGAGATAGGGAGGAGTGTTGGGGCTGGAGGAGGTTACAGAAATAGGGAGGGGTGTGGGGGCTGGAGGAGGTTACAGAGATAGGGAGGGGTGTAGGGGCTGGAGAAGGTTACAGAGATAGGGAGTGGTGAAGAGGCTGGAGGGGGTTCCAGAGTTGGGAGGGGTTTAGAGGCTGGAGGTGGTTACAGATATATGGAGGTGTGTAGGGGCTGGAGGAGGTTACAGAGATAGGGTGGGGTGTAGGGGCTGGAGGAGGTTACACAGATTGGGAGGGGTGTAGTGGCTGGAGGAGTTAACAGAGATAGGGAGGGGTGTAGGGGATGGAGGGGGTTACAGAGATAGGGCGGGGTGTAGGGGATGGAGGGGGTTACAGAGATAGGGAGAGGTGTAGGCGCTTGAGGAGTTTACAAAGATAGGGAGGCGTGTAATGGCTGTAGGAGGTTACAGAGATAGGGAGTGGTGTAGGGGCTAGAGGGGGTTACAGTGATAGGGAGGGGTGTAGGTGCTGGAGGAGGTTACAGAGATAGGAAGGGGTGTAGTGGTTGGAGGAGGTTACAGAGATAGGGAGTGGTGTAGGGGCTGGATGGGGTTACAGAGATAGGGATGGGTGTAGTGGCTGGAGGAGGTTACAGAGATAGTGAGGGGTAGATGGGCTAGACAAGGTTACAGAGATAGAGAGGGGCGTAGGTGCTGGTGGAGGTTACAGAGATAGGGAGGGGTGTAGGGGCTGGAGGAGGTTACAGAGATAGGGAGTGATGTCGGTGCTGGAGGAGGTTACAGAGATAGGGAGGGTTGTACGGGCTGGTGGAGATTACAGAGATAGGGAGGGGCATAGGGGCTGGAGTGGGTTACAGAGATAGGCAGCGGTATAGGGGCTGGAGGGGCTTACAGATATCGGGAGGTGTGAAGGGGCTGGAGGGGGTTACAGAGATAGGCAGCGGTATAGGGGCTGGAGGGGGTTACAGAGATAGAGAGGTGTGTAGGGAGTGGAAGAAGTGACAGAGATAGGGAGGGGTTTAGGGGCTGGAGGAGGTTGCAGAGATAATGAGGAGTGTAGGGGCTGGAGGAGGTTACAGAGATAGGGAGGGTGTGTAGGGGCTGGAGGGGTTACAGAGATTTGGAGGGGTGTAGGGGCTGGAGGGGTTACAGAAATTGGGAGGGGTGTAGAGGCTGGAGGAGGTTACAGAGATAGGGAGGGGTGTAGCGGCTGGGGGATGTTGCAGAGCTAGGGAGGGATGTAGTGGCTGGAGGAGGTTACAGAGATAGGGAGGGGTGTAGGGGCTGGAGCAGGTTACAGAGTTAGGGAGTGTTGTAAGGCTGGAGGGGGTTACAGAGATAGGGAGGTGTATAGGGGCTGGAGGAGGTTAAAGAGATAGAGAGGGGTGTAGGGGCTTCGGGAGGTTATAGAGATAGGGAGGGGTGCAGGGGCTGGATGAGGTTACAGAGATAGGGAGGGGATTTTGGGCTGGAGGAGGTTACAGAGATAGGGAGGGATTTAGAGGTTGGAGGTGGTTACAGAGATAGGGAGGGGTGTTGGGGCTGGAGGAGGTTGCAGAGATAGGGAGAGATGTAGGGATGGTGGAGGTGACAGAGATAGGGAGGGGTGTAGGGGTTGGAGGAGGTTACAGAGATAGGGAGGGGTGTAGGGTCTGGAGGAGTTTACAGAGCTAGGGAGGGGTGTAGGGGCTGGAGGACGTTACAGAGATAGGGAGTGATGTCGGGGCTGGAGGAGGTTACAGAGATAGGGAGGGGTGTAGAGGCTGGAGGTGGTTACAGAGATAGGGCGGAGTGTTGGTGCTGGAGGAGGTTACAGATATAGGGAGCGGTGTAGCGGCTGGAGGTTACAGAGATAGGGAGCGATGTAGGGGCTGGATGAGGCTACAGAGATAGGGAGGGGTATAGGGGCTGGAGGGGTTACAGAGATAGGGAGGGGTGTGGTGGCTGGAGGGGGTTACAGAGATAGGGAGGGGTGTAGGGGCTGGAGGAGTTTACAGATATAGAGAGGTTTGTAGGGGCTGGAGGGGGTTACAGAGATAGGGAGTAATGTAGGCAGTGGAGGGGGTTACAGAGATAGGGAGGGGTGTAGGGGCTGGAGATGGTTACAGAGATAGGGAGTGGTGTAGGGGCTGGAGAGGGTTCCAGAGATAGGGAGGGGTATAGGCGCAGGAGAGGGTTACAGATATATGGAGGTGTGTAGTGGCTGGGGAAGGTTACAGAGATAGGGTGAGGTGTAGGGGCTGGAGGAGGTTCCAGAGATAGGGAGGGGTGTAGGGGCTGGAGGAGGTTACAGAGATAGGGAGGGGTGTAGGGGGTGGAGGGGATTTCAGAGATAGGGAGGCGTGTAGGGGCTGGGGGAGGTTGCAGAGAAAAGGAGGGGGTGGTAGGGGCTGGAGGAGGTTACAGAGATAGGGAGGAGTGTAGGGGCGGGAGGAGGTTTCAGAGATAGGGAGGGGTTTATAGGCTGGTGGTTACAGAGATAGGGAGTGGTGTAGGGGCTGGAGGGGGTTACAGAGATAGGGAGGAGTGTTGGGGCTGGAGGAGGTTACAGAAATAGGGAGGGGTGTGGGGGCTGGAGGGTGTTATAGAGATAGGGAGGGGTGTCGGGGCTGGAGGGGGTTCCAGATATAGAGAGGTGTGTAGGGGCTGGAGGGGGTAACAGAGATAGGGAGGAATGTAGGGAGTGGTGGAGGTTACAGAGATAGGGAGGGGTGTAGGGGCTGGAGGAGGTTACAGAGATAGGGAGGGGTGTCGGGGCTGGAGAAGGTTACAGAGATAGGGAGTGGTGTAGAGGCTGGAGGGGGTTCCAGAGGTAGGGAGGGGTATAGGCGCTGGAGTTGGTTACAGATATATGGAGTTGTGTAGGGGCTGGAGGAGGTTACAGAGATAGGGTGGGGTGTAGGGGCTGGAGGAAGTTACAGAGATAGCAGGAGGTTTCAGAGATAGGGAGGGGTTCATAGGCTGGGGGTTACAGAGATAGGGAGCGATGTAGGGGCTGGAGGAGGTTACAGAGATAGGGAGGGCTGTAGGAGCTGGAGGAGGGTACAGAGATAGGGAGTGGAGTAGGGGCTGGAGGGGGTTACAGAGGTAGGGAGGGGTGTAGGGGCTGGGGTAAGGTTGCAGAGATAGGGAGGGGTTTAGAAGCTGGAGGTGGTTACAGAGATAGGGAGGTGTGTTGGGGCTGGAGGAGGATACAGAGATTGGGGGGGTTGTAGGGGCTGGGGGAGGTTGCAGAGATAGGGAGGGGTTTAGAAGCTGGAGGTGGTTACAGAGATAGGGAGGTGTGTTGGGGCTGGAGGAGGTTACAGAGAGAGGGAATGATATAGGGCTGGTGGAGGTTGCAGAGATAGGGAGGGGTGTAGGGTCTGGAGGAGGTTACAGAGATAGGAAGTGGTGTAGGGACTGGAGGGGGTAACAGAGATAAGGAGGGGTGTAGGGGCTGGAGGTTACAGAGAAAGGGAAGGGTGTAGGGGCTGGAGGAGGTTACAGAAATAGGGTGGGGTATAGGGGTTGGAGAAGGTTACAGAGATACGGAGGGGTGTAACGCCTGGAGGTGGTTACAGAGATAGGATATGTGTCGGGCCTGGAGGATGTTACAGAGATAGGTACGGGTGTAGTGGCTGGAGGAGGTTACAGAGATAGGGAGGTGTGTAGAGGCTGGAGGTGGTTACAGAGATAGGGAGGGGTGTAGGGGCTGGAGGAGGTTACAGAGATATGGAGTGATGTCGGGGCTGGAGGAGGTTACAGAGATAGGGAGGGATGTCGGTCTGGAGGAGGTTACAGAGATAGGGAGGTGTGTACGGGATAGATGAGTTTACAGAGATAGGGAGGGATGTCGGGCCTGGAGGTGGTTACAGAGATAGGGAGGGGTGTAGGGGCTGGAGGAGGCTACAGAGATATGGAGTGATGTCGGGGCTGGAGGAGGTTGCAGAGATATGGAATGATGTCGGGGCTGGAGGAGGTTACAGAGATTGGGAGTGGTGTAGGGGCTGGAGGAGGTTACAGAGATAGGGAGGGGTGTAGGGGCTGGAGGAGGTTACAGAGATAGGGAGGGGTGTAGGGGCTGGAGGAGGTTACAGAGATAGGGAGGGATGTCGGGGCTGGAGGACGTTACAGAGATAGGGAGGTGTGTAGAGGCTCGAGGAGGTTACAGAGATAGGGAGGGGTGTAGGGGCTGGAGGAGGTTACAGAGATAGGGAGGGATGTCGGGGCTGGAGGAGGTTATAGAGATAGGGAGTGGTGTAGGGGCTGGAGGAGGTTACAGAGATAGGGAGATGTGTAGGGGTTGGAGGAGTTTACAGAGATAGGGAGGTGTGTATGGGCTGGAGGAGGTTACAGAGATAGGGAGGGATGTAGGGGCTGGAGGAGGTTACAGAGATAGGGAGGAGTGTTGGGGCTGGAGGAGGTAACAGAGATAGGGAGGTGTGTAGGGGCGGGAGGAGGTTACAGAGATAGGGAAGGGTGTAGAGGCTGGAGGTGGTTCCAGAGACAGGGAGGAGTGTTGGGGCTGCAGGAGGTTACAGAGATAGGGAGGAGTGTAGGGGCTGGAGGAGGTTACAGAGACAGGGAGAGGTGTAGAGGCTGGAGGTGATTTCAGAGATAGGAAGTGTGTCGGGGCTGGAGGAGGTTACCGCGATAGGGAGGCGTGTAGTGGCTGGAGGAGGTTACACAGATTGGGAGGGGTGCAGTGGCTGGAGGAGGTAACAGAGATAGGGAGGGGTGTAGGGGCTGGAGTTGGTTACAGAGATAAGTAGGGGTGTAGGGGCTGGAGGAGGTTACAGAGATAGGGCGGGGTGTAGGGGCTGGAGGTGGTTCCAGATATAGAGAGGTGTGTAGGGGCTGGAGGGGGTTACAGAGATAGGGAGGAATGTAGGGAGTGGAGGAGGTTACAGAGATAGGGAGGTGTGTAGGGGCTGGAGATGGTTACAGAGATAGGGAGTGGTGTAGGGGCTGGAGGGGGTTCCAGAGCTAGGGAGGGGTATAGTCGCTGGAGGGGGTTACAGATATATGGAGGTGTGTAGGGGCTGGAGGAGGTTACAGAGATAGGGTGGGGTGTAGGGGCTGTAGGAGGTTACAGAGTTAGGGAGGGGTGTAGGGGCTGGAGGAGGTTACAGAGATAGGGAGGGGTGTAGGGGGTGCAGTGGGTTTCAGAGATAGGGAGGCGTGTAGGGGCTGGGGGAGGTTGCAGAGAAAAGGAGGGGGGTAGGGGCTGGAGGTGGTTACAGAGATAGGGAGGGGTGTAGGCGCGGGAGGAGGTTTCAGAGATAGGGAGGGGTTTATAGGCTGGCGGTTACAGAGATAGGGAGTGGTGTAGGGGCTGGAGGGGGTTACAGAGATAGGGAGGAGTGTTGGGGCTGGAGGAGGTTACAGAAATAGGGAGGGGTGTGGGGGCTGGAGGTGGTTACAGAGATAGGGAGGGGTTTAGGGGCTGGAGAAGGTTACAGAGATAGGGAGTGGTGAAGAGGCTGGAGGGGGCTCCAGAGATAGGGAGGGGTTTAGAGGCTGGAGGTGGTTACAGATATATGGAGGTGTGTAGGGGCTGGAGGAGGTTACAGAGATAGGGTGGGGTGTAGGGGCTGGAGGAGGTTACACAGATTGGGAGGGGTGTAGTGGCTGGAGGAGTTAACAGAGATAGGGAGGGGTGTAGGGGCCGGAGTTGGTTACAGAGATAAGTAGGGGTGTAGGGGCTGGAGGAGGTTACAGAGATAGGGCGGGGTGTAGGGGCTGGAGGGGGTTACAGAGATAGGGAGAGGTGTAGGCGCTTGAGGAGTTTACAAAGATAGGGAGGCGTGTAATGGCTGTAGGAGGTTACAGAGATAGGGAGTGGTGTAGGGGCTAGAGGGGGTTACAGTGATAGGGAGGGGTGTAGGTGCTGGAGGAGGTTACAGAGATAGGAAGGGGTGTAGTGGTTGGAGGAGGTTACAGAGATAGGGAGTGGTGTAGGGGCTGGATGGGGTTACAGAGATAGGGATGGGTGTAGTTGCTGGAGGAGGTTACAGAGATAGTGAGGGGTAGATGGGCTAGACAAGGTTACAGAGATAGAGAGGGGCGTAGGTGCTGGTGGAGGTTACAGAGATAGGGAGGGGTGTAGGGGCTGGAGGAGGTTACAGAGATAGGGAGTGATGTCGGTGCTGGAGGAGGTTACAGAGATAGGGAGGGGTTTAGAAGCTGGAGGTGGTTACAGAGATAGGGAGGTGTGTTGGGGCTGGAGGAGGTTACAGAGAGAGGGAATGATATAGGGCTGGTGGAGGTTGCAGAGATAGGGAGGGGTGTAGGGTCTGGAGGAGGTTACAGAGATAGGAAGTGGTGTAGGGGCTGGAGGGGGTAACAGAGATAAGGAGGGGTGTAGGGGCTGGAGGTTACAGAGAAAGGGAAGGGTGTAGGGGCTGGAGGAGGTTACAGAAATAGGGTGGGTTATAGGGGTTGGAGAAGGTTACAGAGATAGGGAGGGGTGTAGCGCCTGGAGGTGGTTACAGAGACAGGGAGGAGTGTTGGGGCTGGAGGAGGTTACAGAGAAAGGGAGGGGTGTAGGGGCTGGAAGAGGTTACAGAGATAGGGAGGGGTGTAACGCCTGGAGGTGGTTACAGAGATAGGAAATGTGTCGGGCCTGGAGGATGTTACAGAGATAGGTAGGGGTGTAGTGGCTGGAGGAGGTTACAGAGATAGGGTGGTGTGTAGAGGCTGGAGGTGGTTACAGAGATAGGGAGGGGTGTAGGGGCTGGAGGAGGTTACAGAGATATGGAGTGATGTCGGGGCTGGAGGAGGTTACAGAGATAGGGAGGGATGTCGGTCTGGAGGAGGTTACAGAGATAGGGAGGTGTGTACGGGATAGATGAGTTTACAGAGATAGGGAGGGATGTCGGGCCTGGAGGTGGTTACAGAGATAGGGAGGGGTGTAGGGGCTGGAGGAGGCTACAGAGATATGGAGTGATGTCGGGGCTGGAGGAGGTTGCAGAGATTGGGAGTGGTGTAGGGGCTGGAGGAGGTTACAGAGATAGGGAGGGGTGTAGGGGCTGGAGGAGGTTACAGAGATAGGGAGGGGTGTAGGGGCTGGAGTTGGTTACAGAGATAGGGAGGGATGTCGGGGCTGGAGGAGGTTACAGAGATAGGGATGGATGTAGGGGCTGGAGGAGGTTACAGTGATAGGGAGGGGTGTAGGGGCTGGAGGAGGTTACAGAGATAGGGAGTGATGTCGGGGCATGAGGAGGTTATAGAGATAGGGAGTGGTGTAGGGGCTGGAGGAGGTTACAGAGATAGGGAGAGGTGTAGGGGTTGGAGGAGTTTACAGAGATAGGGAGGTGTGTATGGGCTGGAGGAGGTTACAGAGATAGGGAGGGATGTAGGGGCTGGAGGAGGTTACAGAGATAGGGAGGAGTGTTGGGGCTGGAGGAGGTTACAGAGATAGGGAGGTGTGTAGGGGCTGGAGGAGGTTGCAGAGATAGGGAAGGGTGTAGAGGCTGGAGGTGGTTCCAGAGACAGGGAGGAGTGTTGGGGCTGGAGGAGGTTACAGAGATAGGGAGGAGTGTAGGGGCTGGAGGAGGTTACAGAGACAGGGAGAGGTGTAGGGGTTGGAGGAGTTTACAGAGATAGGGAGGTGTGTATGGGCTGGAGGAGGTTACAGAGATAGGGAGGGATGTAGGGGCTGGAGGAGGTTACAGAGATAGGGAGGAGTGTTGGGGCTGGAGGAGGTTACAGAGATAGGGAGGTGTGTAGGGGCTGGAGGAGGTTACATTGATAGGGAAGGGTGTAGAGGCTGGAGGTGGTTCCAGAGACAGGGAGGAGTGTTGGGGCTGGAGGAGGTTACAGAGATAGGGAGGGGTGTAGGGGCTGGAGGAGGTTACAGAGATAGGGAGGGGTGTAGGGGCTGGAGGAGGTTACAGAGATAGGGAGGGGTGTAGCGGCTGGAGGGGGTTACAGAGACAGGGAGGAGTGTTGGGGCTGGAGGAGGTTACAGAGTTAGGGAGGTGTGTATAGGCTGGAGGTGGTTCCAGAGACAGGGAGGGGTGTTGGGGCTGGAGGAGGTTACAGAGATATGGAGTGATGTCGGGGCTGGAGGAGGTTACTGAGATAGGGAGGTGTGTAGAGGCTGGAGGTGGTTACAGAGACAGGGAGGAGTGTTGGGGCTGGAGGAGGTTACAGAGTGTGGAAGAAAGAATCTATGAATCTGTGGCTTATGGAAAAGGCAAGGGTTAAATTCTGGTTTTGCTATGCTTAAAGAAATAATAGGACTCGAAAAATAGCCACGCTTTTTTAGTCTTGAAACTTAGAGATGCAACTAGGTTACCATCTGGTATTAAAAGGGAGTCTCCTTTTGCCTTTTCTTATCAGACTGTGAACAGAGAGAAACTATGCAAGGAAAGATAGAGTGTGTACCTCCCGAGACGACCTTTGTACTCGCGGGACTAATGAATAAGATTCCTTTTATTTTTCTGTATTCAATTTCTGTATAAATATAGGGACAATTTGCCTGTACGACAGAGTTCTGCCTTGGTACGGTCCAAGCAAGCTCTCCAAGATATCTTGTTCGCTTTAGTAATAAACTTCTCTCGAAGCAACTTCTGAAATTCTCCGCCTGAGTTAATTTAAGCTAAATAATTCCTCAACAGATTCTGGCGTAGTCCGGCAGGATCTCTAAAAAAAAACGAGATCCAAAAGAACTAAATTTAACTTTTAAAGAGAAAAGAGGAATATTTTTCGACAGATTCTAAAGAAAAGAGGAATTTTAAGGACCTTCCTAGCTGAAAGGAGGAAGGTGCCTAGGCCGTCCTAGCTGAAAGGGGGACGGGCCGCCGAGATCCCCGAGAGGGTGAGGCATAAGGTAGCTACCGCTAAGAAGCTAAAATAACAAGAAGGCAAAAGGAGACCCCGAGCTGAGCGGAAGAGAGAACACCGGTGAGCGCTTTGTAAATTATTGTATATTTTGTAGGATTGTCCTAACTCTCATTTCAGAAAAGATCGCGAGACGTTGCACCCGGAAGAATGGGAATCGGCTCTAGTCCAGCAGGGCGCTCGCGCCCAGCTCCTAGAAAAGGAAAGAAGGACGACCTCTCAACTGAAAGAATGAAATACATCCTAAGACTGAGAAAAGAATCCGTAAGGTAGTAAAGCAACGAGAGAAGGTAGGAGATCCCACTGTGCCGCCAAGCTCGCCGGCGGACACTGTAATTAAAGACACAGGAGACGACAGATACGCGATAACGTTTAGTAGCGATTTGTACGGTTGGTCTGATGGGGATTGGCCATATGGAGGAAGTTTTAAATTGTCCTTAATTGAGGAATGGAGACAGACCACCAAAAATGGGACAGGGGACCCCAGTTGGGATAAAGATTGTATGGAGAATTGTTTTAAAAAATGGACAGAGGTGGAAAAGAGGTACCAGCCCCTAAAAATCAAAAGAAAGAGGAGGAGGGTAAGGAGAAGCCCCCTCCCTCTTACAGCCCCCCGAGTGCCCCGGTTTTGACCGCTTCCCCTGTCGGCTTATACCCCCGTCTTCCCACCACCAAGCCGGTTGATTGGCAGGAGATTATAGACATAGTGGCCGCTCAGCTGGATAAGACAGGCCGATTCCTCCACTACCCCAATGACACAAGCCCCCGTGTAATGATCAGAACAACGGCTGTCCTAAAGCCCTGGACACCGGGGGAAGCTCGGGATATGATATCAGCTGCCCCTAATCCTGTTAAGATGCCAGTAGCCTTTCACAACTGGCTTGAGCAAACCTGTACCATTTATTAAAGGGAGCTAAAAAGCATGGAGATATGGGGGAAGTCACCCGCTGCTTGCAGAAAGCAGAAGAATAGATTTTGTAGGCAGATGGAAAAATAGTTGGGACCAGCATGCAGGAATACCAATGGATCAAAATGAACCTTTGGCAGTGCAAACCTTGTTAAATTGTATGTTGCCACAACAAGCAAGAACATACAAAATAAGGGTTTTGGACTGGCAAGGAAAAAGTTGGAAAGAGACAGTAACAGTATTGGCTAACATGGATAGAGAGGGACTATTTACCTATCAGGAAAATAAGGCTAAAAGAGCAGGGCAGTAAATCAGCAAAAGGGACGAGGACAGGCACAGAATAATCAGCATAGGGATGCCCCGGAGGCTTAGTGGTACAGGCGGCAGCCCTCCGCTTATCGGCAGACATAGAAGAAAACCCTCTGGCAGTAGTAAAAGGAGGAGACACTTATGTGATGTTCCTGGTGGATACCGGTGCTACTATGTCTTCTGTACCATCCTCTGTGGGATTATCTGTAAGCAACACCACTGTCTTAAGTTTGGGTGTGGCCAGTATCCCCATGAAATAATTTTTTATCTGAACCTACCAAATTGATAATTGAAGGACAATCAGTTAATGATGAGACTTTGATAGTCTCTAAAACAACACCGCTCCCTTTATGAGGAAGACAGACTTTGTGCAAACTGGGAGTCACAATTTAATGCACAAAGGAAGGAATGTACATGGAGCTCCCTCCAAATAATATTCATCAGTTCTTTAATGGGATTAAAGAAGAGAAAAGGGAGGATAACAAAGAAAAGGCTGCCCTCTCTTGTTGGCAATTGATTGGCAACTTCTATTCCCCCTTGATACATGAAGTTATACAAAACTTAAAAGCTAAATTTGACTTTAATACTGAAGAATTGATGAATATAATTTTGACAAGCTTTGAGGCAGTTCAGCTTCACTGTACAGCCTGGTACACTCGACAAAATGCTGAAACTTACCACTGTTTGGTACAATCCTTTTTAAATAGAGAAGAAATAGTAGAAGCTACGCCCCGCATTTATTTTGGACCAGAAGGATTGGGGGTAGCCATCGATTTGACACCCTTACAGCAGCAGCGGTTTAGAGAAGCGAACTCGACACCCCATCTGACCTTGGCTGGAAAACCGCCAGCGAGACCTAAAGATATGGGTCCGATGATTGTAGGAATAGAAAGAGAAAAACAGCAACACGGCTATCAACCTTGGGCAGTAATAAAATTACAAAGTGTTCAGATAGACTTTATCACCCACAACAGGGGGATTCTCCAGTGGAAAGGTAAAAATCATGCCTCCACTTTTGAAAAACAGCAACCCCCGGAACAACCAAGCCGTAAGCTGCCAATGGCATTGAATCAAGTATCTCCTGAACTTTGGGCAAAGCATAAGAATCATGTTGGGCAAGTACATTCTGCAGTACCCCATCGGGTACAATTGATAAAGAATGCCGTGTTAACAAGCATTCGGCAGTACAGACTGCCTCCAGAGGCAGAAAATTGGATAGAGCCAGTCATATCTGCGTTGTTGGAACAAGGAGGTTTAGAAAAGACACAGAGCCCGTGTAACACTCCGATACTGCCCATAGCAAAGGTTAATAGGCCGAATGAATGGAGATTTGTGCAAGATCTGAGAGCTATTAATAAGATAGTAGTCCCTATCATCTCTGTGGTACCGGACACCAACATTATACTATTGGCTATACCACCAACAGCAACTGTCTTTACTGTAATAGGCCTGTGTTCAGCTTTTTTCTCCATCCTGTTAAATCTAGAGAGTCAGTATCTGTTTGCTTTCACCCACAAGAAGCAGCAGTACACATGGACCAGGTTGCCCCAAGGATACACCGAAAGCCCCGCAGTATATGCAGCAGCAGGAAAGAGAGACCTCGAAGACTGTTCATTATCGGACCAGTCTGTACTGCTGCAGTATGCGGACGATTTGCCTGTGGCTTCTAGCCACGGATACAGGTGCATGCAAGACTCCCTGAAACTGTTACAGCACCTATGTGAAAGAGGGCACCGAGTGTCGTCACCAAAGTTACAATTTTATCAGACTCAAGTCCAGTACCTGGGTTTTCATATATCTCAAGGGCAGAGGCAGCTCGGACCAGAAAGAATTCAGACAATTCAAAGGGCCACCATACCAAAGACAAAGAAGGAAATCTTGTCATTTTTGGGGATGGTTGGGTACTGTAGACAATTATCGAGAATGGGATGCGGTCCTAAGATCAGCTGCCCTAAATGATGCCCCACCCAAGGTGGAGTGGACCCCAGAGAGAGAGGAGGCATTTAAACAGTTAAAGAAAGCCATTACTAATGCTCCGGCGTTGGGACTTCCGAATTATGGTAAACCTTTTCAGATGTATGTGAATGAGAAAGAAGGATTTGCAACAGCAGTGCTAACCCAAGAACATGGTGGGGGAAATAGACCAGTTGCTTATTATTCGGTTTTGCTGCCTCCAGTCGTAAGGGGAATGCCAGCATGTCTACGTGCTGTAGCTGCTCCTGCGGTCATAGTGGAGAAGTCGGTACCTATTGTCTTGGATCATCCATGTACTGTCATTACAGCCCATGCTGTGTTATTACTTTTGAATTCAGCTGCCACACAACACTTTACAGCGTCTCGAAGAACAGGTTATGAAGTATTACTGCTGTCACATCCTAACTATACCTTTCGACGCGCACCGGTAGTGAACCCAGCCACCTTTCTTCCTACTGGAGAAGTAGAGGATCCAGACCAGCATGATTGTCTGTTAACGGTGGAAATAGCCACATTACCAAGACCAGATTTGCTCACAGAGCCCCTGGACAATCCTGATCTTATTCTCGATACGGATGGATCATCACATAGGCCGTCGGATGATTTGTTTTTGGCAGGCTATGCTATTGTAAACCCCCACGAAAGTGTTGAATCATTCGCCCTGCCTCTCGGAACCCCGGCTCAGGCTGCTGAATTGTTTGCCCTCACTAGAGCTTGTATAATAGCTAAAGATCATACTGCTAATATCTATACTAATTCTAGATATGCATTCGGTGTGGTCCATGATTTTGGACAACTATGCAAAAACAGAGGCTTTATCACCTCTGGTGCATTCTCAACTTTTGCTTAATCTATTAGACGCCATTCAGTTGCCAAGTAAGGTAGCCGTTATCAAATGTGCAGCTCACACAACCGGTGAGGATGAAGTATCAGTAGGAAATAGGAGAGCTGATGAGGCAGCCAAACAGGCCACTTCAGCACAGGCAGACTGCCTTCAAGCAGTCTCACTCTCCCTTCCACAGGTACTTGACATCCAACAACTTAAAACAGCCCAACAACAAGTTACCATGCAGGAAGGAAGAACTTGGGAAAACCAGGGTTGTTTTCGAAAAAACGACATTTGGTATCACCCTGATGGGCGAACTGTTTGCCCTAGATCTCTATTTTTGCCCCTGTCTCGCCTTGCACACGGTCAGGCTCACATGGGCAAAGGAGGGATGATACATGGTATTAATGCACAGTGGTATGCACCAGGAATAACAGTAGTAATTGAGAAAATTGCTAGAACATGCCAAATTTGTCAACAAAATAACAGAGGTAAAACACCTGCTGGATATGATCATCTACCCCAACCAAGTATCCCCTTTGAAAATTTTCAAATTGACTTTGTCCACATGCCTCCAGTATCAGGTCTTAAATATCTATTAGTCATAGTAGATATGTTCACAAGGTGGGTAGAAGCGTACGCCACTAGGAGAGACGATGCCCGAACAGTCGTAAAAATTCTATTTAAAGAAATAGTACCAAGATATGGGATACCTATGGGAATCAACAGTGACAGGGGAACCACTTCACCGGAAAAATAGTGCAGAATCTTGCAGAAGCGTTAGGTTTCCAGTGGAAGTTACATATACCATATCAGCCACAGTCCTCGGGAATGGTAGAAAGAGTAAATGGGATAATAAAATCTACCCTTACCAAGGTATGTCAGGAGACTGGACTGAAGTGGCCAGAAGCCTTACCATTGGTATTGTATACAATGAGAAACCAGAAAAACCGAAACACTGATTTGACACCACATGAAGCCATATTGGGAAGACCAATGCCTACTGGCGTAAAACCACCACTGGCAGATGAAAAAATAGCATTAATTTGGAACGATGAAAAATCACTAAAGTATGCTCAGGCCATGTGTGAAATAGCAAGAAGGCTGCGTGAACAAATAAAGCAGACACAGGTGCCCCGTCGGAAGGAAATATGCACCTTTCAGACCTGGAGACCAAGTGTTAGTAAAAACATTAAATACAGAATCCTTTTCTCCTAGGTGGAAAGGACCGTATCAGATAATTCTCACAACACGAACCGCTTTGAAGTTGGAAAAGCACCCGAACTGGGTGCATGCAACCCGCTGTAAATATTATTTCCCCGACGAATCACAGCCGAAGGAAAAGGCATTGAACCAGGACGTACTACGGTCGCCCGACTAAGAAAACAGCCATCTTATCACTGAAAGAACTGTACCTGCTCTTGTATTAAATATTTGGACTTTAAATTATTGCACAAAATTCACGGACGGATGTCAGAGCTCATTTGTGTGCCAGTTTGGGCCTTTATTATTTGGGTCATTGTTACTATCGTGTGGACGTGTTGTTATTGTAACGACTTATTTCAAGAGTGGTACAGAAACAAACAAGAAAGGGAAGATGGGAAGGGACTCTTGGAAAAATAAATGGACGTTAGGTATACTGATCATTTTAGCGACAGGGAACTCCCGGCAGGAGGAAGAAGTCCTAAAAGAAGGAAGTGTATGGAAGGGAAATATGGTGTGGGAAAGAAGTAATAGTATGAGGCAGCAAGGCAATTTTTTATGCCCAGCAGGCCAAAGTTGTATAATAGGGAATTTTACGGTAAGATGTGAGGCATGTGGAATGAAGGAAGAAAGAGGGGAGTTCCACTTTATATTGGGGAAAGGGTATCGGTTGTTAATAGAATTCCAGGCCGATGTCTGGATGAGGTGTTCCTGGAGCACAGGGAAAAACAAGAGATGGATGCACATAGGAGGGCCGGACGAGAGAAAAGACTTCCTCCGTTATTCATTTACAACTATGGGAGATGGGCAGCGGATGTTGTGCATGAATAACACCCCGGTGAATGGAGGAGACCCATTTGTGGTAAAATGGTCAGTAAAAGAATCCGGCCACCCAGAAGACCGGGACCCGGGACATCTAAAAAGGATACTGACCACTTGCATCCCAGTGGTAAGATCCCCAGGTGTATTAAATCTAACAATACGAATTAAATATCCCCCAAAGAAAGAAGATGGTTGCCACACAACCAGTGTTAAGGTATCTTTTGAAAAAGAAAGACCCCAAAGAAAGAAACGGGATGTATTCGAGACTGTGTTAGGTGGAGTGGGAGCAGGGATTACAGATATCAGGTTACGTCCTAAATGAAATGACCTGGCAACAGAATGAAGGGATAGAGAAGGAAATAGAGAACCTAATGAAAGAACAACAGGGAGTAAACAAGTACACCAATTGCCTGTTTAAAGAAATGATCAGACAGCTATTAAGAGCCGAGTTAGAAAGGAAAATATTATCCTTCCATGCTAACACATGGGAAAGGCTGCTGGAAATTAACAAAAGGGATAAGCTTCTTAATTTAACCATTAACCCTCAAAAAAGATATACCAGTTGTAATTCAAAAGGATGTAACGTTACAATGGAGATAGTAAGTATGACACGAAAAGAAATTTGGTGTCAGTTCCAAGTAACGCCCCAGCTGTTTGGACAGAACTTCTGGTCCCCAGAATTTAAAGGAGATTGGGTCGATGAGAAGAATATGACACATCACCAGAGGGGATGTGCTAGGTGGCCATTCGGAATGGTATGTCCCTATCAGACCGCCATATACGAATCATGCTCACTGCAGCACTCCATTGGAGTATGTAAATGGGAATTAAAGCTAACCAATGACACTGATTTAACGGAAATAGGACAGAATGAGATCTGTGTGACAGGAAATAAACCTGTCTATCTGGATGGAATTTTGTATAAACCCCCCCATTAATAAATGCGTGAGAAGAGTCTACACCCTGTATGATCCTGAAGTAAAATTAACTCATACCTTTGGGCAGTGGAAAAATGTAGAAAATTATCTGTCTATGCCCAAGATTGAACCCTTACCCCCGTAATTAATCTGACCAGACTGCACAATTTGATACGGAATGACAAGAAAATTGAGGAAGCTCTGTCAAAGCAAGGCAGAGACATCCACCAATTTAGAGTCGAAATGAGTTACAAGAAGGGGACTAGTGAGAATCGCAGATGAAGTCACCTCTTTGATAGTACACCACGGGTGGGATGTGTTTACCGGATGGTCCCCAAAAGCTACAGCAGTACTGAAGCTTGCTATACACCCCATAGTAATCGTAGGTGTGGTTATGCTTGTATTATTAATAATCCTTTGCGGAATGTGGATAAAATTAAAAAACGTAATTAGTCAAGTAATAGGCCTGCTCTCCGAAATAGAAAGAAAAGGTGTATGCATGAAAGGAAGGTTAAGTGGCTTTGAGGAAAAGGTTGATGAAGACGATTATCTCCAAATGCGACCCTATCCTGAAGGGTATACACCCGCTTTTGCTAAAGAAGAAAATATAGGAAATTGTGTTGATCTAAAAAAATAAAAAGATCAACAAGGAGGGAATTGTGGAAGAAAGAATCTATGAATCCATGGCTTATGAAAGAGGGAAGGGTTAAATAATTTTTATTAGCTATGCTTAAAGAAATAATAAGACTAGAAAATAGCCACGCTTTTTAGCCTTGAAACTTACAGATGCAATTAAATGACTATCTGGTATTAAAAGGGAGTCTCCTTTGATTCTGCTTATTAGACTGTGAACAGAGAAAAACTATGCAAGGACAGATAGAGTGTGCACCTCCCGAGACGACCTCTGTACTCGCGGGACTAATGAATAAGATTCCTTTTCAATTTCAGTATTCAATTTCTGTATCAAGATAAGTGCAATTTGCTTGTACGACAGAGTTCTGCCTTGGTACGGTCCAAGCAAGTTCTCCAAGATATCTTGCTAGCTTTAGTAATAAACTTCTCTCGAAGCAACTTCTGAAATTCTCCGCCTGAGTTAATTTAAGCTAAATATTTCCTCCACAGACTCCGTGTAAATACTGACACACACCCCGGGGACACCCTGGAAATACTGATAAACTCCCTGGGGACCCTCTGTAAATACTGACACACGCCCCGGGGACCCGCTGTAAATACCGACACACTCCCCGGGACCCCGTGTAAAAACTGACACACTCCCCGGGGACCTCCTGTAATAAAGACACACTTCCCGGGGACCCCCTGTAAATACTGACACATTCCCCGGGGACCCCCTTTAATTACCAACACACGCACCGGGTCCCCCTGTAAATACTTACACACTCCCCAGGGACTCCCTGTAAATACTGACACACTCCCGGGGACCTCCTGAAAATACTGACACACTCCCCGGAGACCCCGTGTAATTACCAACACACTTACCGGGGACCTCCTGTAAAAAATTACACACTCCCCGGGGACTCCCTGTAAATACTGACACACTCCCCGGGGACCCCCTGTAAATACAGACACACTACCGGCGACCTCCTGAAAATACTGACACACTCCCCGGGGACCCCCTGTAATTACCAACACACTTACCGGGGATCTCCTGTAAAAAATTACACACTCCCCGGGGACTCCCTGTAAATACTGACACACTCCCCGGGGACCCCCTGTAAATACAGACACAATACCGGGGACCCCCTCTAAATACTGACATACTCCCGGGGACCCCCTGGAAATACTGACACACTCCCCGGGGACCCCCAGTAAATACTGACAAACTCGCAGGGGACCCCCTGTAAATACTGACACTCTCCCCGAGGACACCCTGTAAATACTGACACAATCCCCGGGACCCCCTGTAAATAACGACACACTTCCCGGGGACCCACTGTAAATACTGACACACTCCCCGGGACCCCCTGTAATACTGGCACACTCCCCTGGACCCCCTGTAAATACTGACACACTCCGCGGGACCCCCTGTAAATAATGACACACTCCCGGGGACCCAATGTAATTATTGACACACTCCCCGTGGGATCCTTGTAAATACTGACACACTCCCCGGGGAATCCCTGTAAATACTGACACACACCCCGGGGAATCCCTGTAAATACTGACACACTCCCCGGGACCCCGTGTAAATACTGACACACTCCCCGGGACCCCCTGTAAATAATGACACACTCCCCGGGACCCAATGTAATTATTGACACACTCCCCTTGGAATCCTTGTAAATACTGACACACTCCCCGGGGAATCCCTGTAAATACTGATAAACTCCCTGGGGACCCTCTGTAAATACTGACACACGCCCCGGGGACCCGCTGTAAATACCGACACACTCCCCGGGACCCCGTGTAAAAACTGACACATTCCCGGGGACCTCCTGTAATAAAGACACACTTCCCGGGACCCCCTGTAAATACTGACACACTCCCCGGGACACCCTGTAAAAACTGACACACTACCCGGGGACTCCCTGTAACTAACGACACACTCCAGGGGTTCCCCGGTAAATAATGACACACTCCCATGGTTCCCCTGTAAATACTGACACACTCCCTGTAAATACCGACACACTGCCGGGGACCCCCTGTAAATACTGACACGTTCCCGGGGACCCCCTGTAAATACTGACACACTCCCCACGGACCCCCTGTAAATAATGAAACACTCCCAGGTTTCCCCTGTAAATACTGACAGACTCCCTGTAAATACTGACACACTGCCGGGGAGCCCCTGTAAATACTGACACACTTCCCACGGACCCTCTGTAAATAATGACACACTCCCAGTGTTCCCCTGTAAATACTGACAGACTCCCTGTAAATACTGACACACTCCCTGGGGACACTCTGTAAATAATGACACACTCCCGGGAACCCCCTGTAAATACAGACAGATTCCCCGGGGACCCCCTGTAAATACTGACACACTCTTCGGGGACCCCCTGTAAAGACTGACACACGTCCCGGGGACCCCTGTAAATAATGACACACTCCCCGGGGACCCCCTGTAAAGACTGACACACATCCCGGGGATACCCTGTAAATACTGACAAACTCCCCGGGGACACCTGTAAATACTGACACACTCCCCGGGATCTCCTATAAATACTGACACACTCCCCGAGGACTCCCTGTAAATACTGACTCACTCCCCGGGGACTCCCTGTAAATACTGACACATTCTCCGGAGACTCCCTGTAAATATTGACACACTCACCGGGGACTCCCTGTAAATACCGACACACTGCCGGGGACCCCCTGTAAATACTGACACACTCCCCGGGGACCCGCTAAAAATACCGACACACTCCCCGCGACCCCGTGTAAAAACTGACACACTCCCCGGGGACCTGCTGTAATAATGACACACTTCCAGGGACCCCCTGTAAATACTGACACACTCCCCGGGACCCCCTGTAAAAACTGACACACTCCCCGGGGACTCCCTGTAAATACTGACACACTCCTCCGAGACTCCCTGTAAATACTGACACACTCCCCGGGGACCCCCTTTAAATACTGACACACTCCTCCGAGACTTCCTCTAAATACTGACACACTCCCCGGGGACCCCCTATAAATACTGACACACTCCCCGGGGACCCCCTGTAAATACTGACACACTCCCGAGGACACCCTGTAAATAATGACACACTCCCCGGGGACGCCCTGCAAATACTGACACACTCCCCGGGGACCCCCTGTAAATACTGACACATTCCCCGGGGACCCCCTGTAAATACTGACACACTCCCCGGGGATCCACTGTAATTAACGACACACTCCCGGGGACCCCTGTAAATACTGACAAACTCCCCGGAGATCCCCTGTAAATAACGACACACTACCGGGAACCCCTGTAAATACTGACATACTGCCTGGGACCCCCTGTAAATACTGACACACTCCTCGGGGAACCCCTGTAAATACTGGCACACTACAAGGGACCCCCTGTAATAACTGAAACACTCGTCAGGGACGCCCTGTTAATACTGACACACTCCCCGGGGACTCCCTGTAAATACTGACAAACTCCTCGGGGACCCCCTGTAAGTACTGACACACTCCCCGGGGACCCCCTTTAAATACCGACACACTGCCGGTGACCCCCTGTAAACACCGACACACTACCCGGGGACTCCCTGTAACTAATGACACACTCCAGGCGTTCCCCTGTAAATAATGACACACTCCCAGGGTTCCCCTGTAAATACTGACACACTCCCGGGGAACCCCTGTTTATACTGACACACTCACCGGGTACTCACTGTAACTAATGACACACTCCCAGGGTTCCCCTGTAAATACTGACACACTCCCTGTAAATACCGACACACTGCCGGGGACCCCCTGTAAATACTGACACACTCCCGGGGACCCCCTGTAAATAATGAAACACTCCCAGGTTTCCCCTGTAAATACTGACAGACTCCCTGTAAATACTGACACACTGCCGGGGACCCCCTGTAAATATTGACACACTTCCCACGGACCCCCTTTAAATAATGACACACTCCCAGTGTTCCCCTGTAAATACAGACAGACTCCCTGTAAATACTGACACACTCCTAGGGACACTCTGTAAATACTGACACACTCCCCGGGGACCCGCTGTAAATACTGACACACTCCCCGGGGACCCCCTGTAAATACTGACACACTCCCCGGGGATCCCCTGTAAAGATTGACACACTCCCCGGGAACCCCCTGTAAATACTGACACACTCCCCGGGGACCCCCTGTAAATACTGACACACTTCCCGGCGACACCCTGTAAATACTGACACACTCCCCGGGGACCCCCTGTAAATATTGACACACTGCCGGGGACCCCCTGTAAACACCGACACACTACCCGGGGACTCCCTGTAACTAATGACACACTCCAGGCGTTCCCCTGTAAATAATGACACACTCCCAGGGTTCCCCTGTAAATACTGACACACTCCCGGGGAACCCCTGTTTATACTGACACACTCACCGGGTACTCACTGTAACTAATGACACACTCCCAGGGTTCCCCTGTAAATACTGACACACTCCCTGTAAATACCGACACACTGCCGGGGACCCCCTGTAAATACTGACACACTCCCGGGGACCCCCTGTAAATACTGACACACTCCCCACGGACCCCCTGTAAATAATGAAACACTCCCAGGTTTCCACTGTAAATACTGACAGACTCCCTGTAAATACTGACACACTGCCGGGGACCCCCTGTAAATACTGACACACTCCCCACGGACCCCCTTTAAATAATGACACACTCCCAGTGTTCCCCTGTAAATACAGACAGACTCCCTGTAAATACTGACACACTCCTAGGGACACTCTGTAAATACTGACACACTCCCCGGGGACCCGCTGTAAATACTGACACACTCCCCGGGGACCCCCTGTAAATATTGACACACTCCCCGGGGACCCCCTGTAAAGATTGACACACTCCCCGGGGACCCCCTGTAAATACTGACACACTCCCCGGGGACCCCCTGTAAATACTGACACACTTCCCGGCGACACCCTGTAAATACTGACACATTCCCCGGGGACCCCCTGTAAATATTGACAGATTCCCAGGGGTCCCCCTGTCAATTCTGACACACTTCCCGGGGACACCCTGTAAATACCGACACACTGCTGGGGACCCCCTGTAAATACTGACACACTCCCGGGGACCCCCTGTAAACAATGACACACTCCCCGGGGACCCCCTGTAAATACTGACACACTCCCCGGGGACCCCCTGTAAATAGTGACACACTCCCCGGGGACCCCCTGTAAATACCGACACACTGCCGGGGACCCCCTGTAAATACTGACACACTCCCCGTGACTCTCTGTAAATAGTGACACACTCCCCGGGGACCCCCTGTAAATACTGACACACTCCCTGTAAATACTGGCACACTCCCCGGGGATCCCCTGTAAAGACGGACACACTCCCCGGGGATCCCCTGTAAATACTGACACACTCCCGGGGACACCCGGTAAATACTGACACATTCCCCGGGGACACACTGTAAATACTGTCACATTATCCGGAGACTCCCTGTAAATACTGACTCACTCCCCGCGGACTCCCTGTAAATACTGACATACTCCCTGGGACTCTCTGCAAATACTGACACACTCCCCGGGGATCCACTGTAAATACTGACACACTCCCCGGGGACCTCCTGTAATTACTGACACACTCCCCGGGGACCCCCTGTAAATACTGACACACTCCCAGGGGACCACCTCCAAATACTGACACACTCCCATGGGACCCCCTGTAAATACTGACACACTCCGGGGACCCCCTGTAATTACTGACACACTCCCCGGGAAACCCCTGTAAATACTGACACACTCCGGGGACTCCCTGCAAATACTACACTCCGGGGAACCCCTGTAAATACTGACACACTCCCCGGGGACCCCCTGTAATTACTGACACACTCCGCGGGGACCCCCTGTAAATACTGACACACTCCGGGGACCTCCTGTAAATACAGACACACTCCCCGGGGACCCGCTGTAATAATGACACACTTCCCGCGACCCCCTGTAAATAGTGACACACTCCCCGGGACCCTCTGTAAAAACTGACACACTCCCCGGGGATTCCCTGTAAATACTGACACGCTCCTCCGAGACTCCCTGTAAATACTGACACACTCCCCGGGGACCCCCTGTAAATACTGACACACTCCTCCGAGACTACCTGTAAATACTGACACACCCCCCGGGGACCCCCTGTAAATACTGACACATTCCCCGGGGACCCCCTTTAATTACCAACACACGCACCGGGTCCCCCTGTAAATACTTACACACTCCCCAGGGACTCCCTGTAAATACTGACACACTCCCGGGGACCTCCTGAAAATACTGACACACTCCCCGGAGACCCCGTGTAATTACCAACACACTTACCGGGGACCTCCTGTAAAAAATTACACACTCCCCGGGGACTCCCTGTAAATACTGACACACTCCCCGGGGACCCCCTGTAAATACAGACACACTACCGGCGACCTCCTGAAAATACTGACACACTCCCCGGGGACCCCCTGTAATTACCAACACACTTACCGGGGACCTCCTGTAAAAAATTACACACTCCCCGGGGACTCCCTGTAAATACTGACACACTCCCCGGGGACCCCCTGTAAATACAGACACAATACCGGGGACCCCCTCTAAATACTGACATACTCCCGGGGACCCCCTGGAAATACTGACACACTCCCCGGGGACCCCCAGTAAATACTGACACACTCGCAGGGGACCCCCTGTAAATACTGACACTCTCCCCGAGGACACCCTGTAAATACTGACACAATCCCCGGGACCCCCTGTAAATAACGACACACTTCCCGGGGACCCACTGTAAATACTGACACACTCCCCGGGACCCCCTGTAATACTGGCACACTCCCCGGGACCCCCTGTAAATACTGACACACTCCGCGGGACCCCCTGTAAATAATGACACACTCCCGGGGACCCAATGTAATTATTGACACACTCCCCGTGGGATCCTTGTAAATACTGACACACTCCCCGGGGAATCCCTGTAAATACTGACACACACCCCGGGGAATCACTGTAAATACTGACACACTCCCCGGGACCCCGTGTAAATACTGACACACTCCCCGGGACCCCCTGTAAATAATGACACACTCCCCGGGACCCAATGTAATTATTGACACACTCCCCTTGGAATCCTTGTAAATACTGACACACTCCCCGGGGAATCCCTTTAAATACTGATAAACTCCCTGGGGACCCTCTGTAAATACTGACACACGCCCCGGGGACCCGCTGTAAATACCGACACACTCCCCGGGACCCCGTGTAAAAACTGACACACTCCCCGGGGACCTCCTGTAATAAAGACACACTTCCCGGGACCCCCTGTAAATACTGACACACTCCCCGGGACACCCTGTAAAAACTGACACACTACCCGGGGACTCCCTGTAACTAACGACACACTCCAGGGGTACCCCGGTAAATAATGACACACTCCCAGGGTTCCCCTGTAAATACTGACACACTCCCTGTAAATACCGACGCACTGCCGGGGACCCCCTGTAAATACTGACACGTTCCCGGGGACCCCCTGTAAATACTGACACACTCCCCACGGACCCCCTGTAAATAATGAAACACTCCCAGGTTTCCCCTGTAAATACTGACAGACTCCCTGTAAATAATGACACACTGCCGGGGAGCCCCTGTAAATACTGACACACTTCCCACGGCCCCTCTGTAAATAATGACACACTCCCAGTGTTCCCCTGTAAATACTGACAGACTCCCTGTAAATACTGACACACTCCCTGGGGACACTCTGTAAATAATGACACACTCCCGGGAACCCCCTGTAAATACAGACAGATTCCCCGGGCACCCCCTGTAAATACTGACACACTCTTCGGGGACCCCATGTAAAGACTGACACACGCCCCGGGGACCCCTGTAAATAATGACACACTCCCCGGGGACCCCCTGTAAAGACTGACACACATCCCGGTGATACCCTGTAAATACTGACAAACTCCCCGGGGACACCTGTAAATACTGACACACTCCCCGGGATCTCCTATAAATACTGACACACTCCCCGAGGACTCCCTGTAAATACTGACTCACTCCCCGGGGACTCCCTGTAAATACTGACACATTCTCCGGAGACTCCCTGTAAATATTGACACACTCACCGCGGACTCCCTGTAAATACCGACACACTGCCGGGGACCCCCTGTAAATACTGACACACTCCCCAGGGACCCGCTATAAATACCGACACACTCCCCGCGACCCCGTGTAAAAACTGACACACTCCCCGGGGACCTGCTGTAATAATGACACACTTCCAGGGACCCCCTGTAAATACTGACACACTCCCCGGGACCCCCTGTAAAAACTGACACACTCCCCGGGGACTCCCTGTAAATACTGACACACTCCTCCGAGACTCCCTGTAAATACTGACACACTCCCCGGGGACCCCCTTTAAATACTGACACACTCCTCCGAGACTTCCTCTAAATACTGACACACTCCCCGGGGACCCCCTATAAATACTGACACACTCCCCGGGGACCCCCTGTAAATACTGACACACTCCCGAGGACACCCTGTAAATATTGACACACTCCCCGGGGACGCCCTGCAAATACTGACACACTCCCCGGGGACCCCCTGTAAATACTGACACACTCCCCGGGGATCCACTGTAATTAACGACACACTCCCGGGGACCCCTGTAAATACTGACAAACTCCCCGGAGATCCCCTGTAAATAACGACACACTACCGGGAACCCCTGTAAATACTGACATACTGCCTGGGACCCCCTGTAAATACTGACACACTCCTCGGGGAACCCCTGTAAATACTGGCACACTACAAGGGACCCCCTGTAAATACTGAAACACTCGTCAGGGACGCCCTGTTAATACTGACACACTCCCCGGGGACTCCCTGTAAATACTGACAAACTCCTCGGGGACCCCCTGTAAGTACTGACACACTCCCCGGGGACCCCCTTTAAATACCGACACACTGCCGGGGACCCCCTGTAAACACCGACACACTACCCGGGGACTCCCTGTAACTAATGACACACTCCAGGCGTTCCCCTGTAAATAATGACACACTCCCAGGGTTCCCCTGTAAATACTGACACACTCCCGGGGAACCCCTGTTTATACTGACACACTCACCGGGTACTCACTGTAACTAATGACACACTCCCAGGGTTCCCCTGTAAATACTGACACACTCCCTGTAAATACCGACACACTGCCGGGGACCCCCTGTAAATACTGACACACTCCCGGGGACCCCCTGTAAATAATGAAACACTCCCAGGTTTCCCCTGTAAATACTGACAGACTCCCTGTAAATACTGACACACTGCCGGGGACCCCCTGTAAATACTGACACACTCCCCACGGACCCCCTTTAAATAATGACACACTCCCAGTGTTCCCCTGTAAATACAGACAGACTCCCTGTAAATACTGACACACTCCTAGGGACACTCTGTAAATACTGACACACTCCCCGGGGACCCGCTGTAAATACTGACACACTCCCCGGGGACCCCCTGTAAATACTGACACACTCCCCGGGGACCCCCTGTAAAGATTGACACACTCCCCGGGGACACCCTGTAAATACTGACACACTCCCCGGGGACCCCCTGTAAATACTGACACGCTTCCCGGCGACACCCTGTAAATACTGACACACTCCCCGGGGACCCCCTGTAAATATTGACACACTGCCGGGGACCCCCTGTAAACACCGACACACTACCCGGGGACTCCCTGTAACTAATGACACACTCCAGGCGTTCCCCTGTAAATAATGACACACTCCCAGGGTTCCCCTGTAAATACTGACACACTCCCGGGGAACCCCTGTTTATACTGACACACTCACCGGGTACTCACTGTAACTAATGACACACTCCCAGGGTTCCCCTGTAAATACTGACACACTCCCTGTAAATATCGACACACTGCCGGGGACCCCCTGTAAATACTGACACACTCCCGGGGACCCCCTGTAAATACTGACACACTCCCCACGGACCCCCTGTAAATAATGAAACACTCCCAGGTTTCCACTGTAAATACTGACAGACTCCCTGTAAATACTGACACACTCCCCGGGGACCCGCTGTAAATACTGACACACTCCCCGGGGACCCCCTGTAAATATTGACACACTCCCCGGGGACCCCCTGTAAAGATTGACACACTCCCCGGGGACCCCCTGTAAATACTGACACACTCCCCGGGGACCCCCTGTAAATACTGACACACTTCCCGGCGACACCCTGTAAATACTGACACATTCCCCGGGGACCCCCTGTAAATATTGACAGATTCCCAGGGGTCCCCCTGTCAATACTGACACACTTCCCGGGGACACCCTGTAAATACCGACACACTGCTGGGGACCCCCTGTAAATACTGACACACTCCCGGGGACCCCCTGTAAACAATGACACACTCCCCGGGGACCCCCTGTAAATACTGACACACTCCCCGGGGACCCCCTGTAAATAGTGACACACTCCCCGGGGACCCCCTGTAAATACCGACACACTGCCGGGGACCCCCTGTAAATACTGACACACTCCCCGTGACTCTCTGTAAATAGTGACACACTCCCCGGGGACCCCCTGTAAATACTGACACACTCCCTGTAAATACTGGCACACTCCCCGGGGATCCCCTGTAAAGACTGACACACTCCCCGGGGATCCCCTGTAAATACTGACACACTCCCGGGGACACCCGGTAAATACTGACACATTCCCCGGGGACACACTGTAAATACTGTCACATTATCCGGAGACTCCCTGTAAATACTGACTCACTCCCCGCGGACTCCCTGTAAATACTGACATACTCCCTGTAAATACCGACACACTGACAGGGACCCCCTGTAAATACTGACATACTCCCTGGGACTCTCTGCAAATACTGACACACACCCCGGGGATCCACTGTAAATACTGACACACTCCCCGGGGACCTCCTGTAATTACTGACACACTCCCCGGGGACCCCCTGTAAATACTGACACACTCCCAGGGGACCACCTCCAAATACTGACACACTCCCATGGGACCCCCTGTAAATACTGACATACTCCGGGGACCCCCTGTAATTACTGACACACTCCCCGGGAAACCCCTGTAAATACTGACACACTCCGGGGACTCCCTGCAAATACTACACTCCGGGGAACCCCTGTAAATACTGACACACTCCCCGGGGACCCCCTGTAATTACTGACACACTCCGCGGGGACCCCCTGTAAATACTGACACACTCCGGGGACCTCCTGTAAATACAGACACACTCCCCGGGGAGCCGCTGTAATAATGACACACTTCCCGCGACCCCCTGTAAATAGTGACACACTCCCCGGAACCCTCTGTAAAAACTGACACACTCCCCGGGGATTCCCTCTAAATACTGACACGCTCCTCCGAGACTCCCTGTAAATACTGACACACTCCCCGGGGACCCCCTGTAAATACTGACACGCTCCTCCGAGACTACCTGTAAATACTGACACACCCCCCGGGGACCCCCTGTAAATACTGACACATTCCCCGGGGACCCCCTTTAATTACCAACACACGCACCTGGTCCCCCTGTAAATACTTACACACTCCCCAGGGACTCCCTGTAAATACTGACACACTCCCGGGGACCTCCTGAAAATACTGACACACTCCCCGGAGACCCCCTGTAATTACCAACACACTTACCGGGGACCTCCTGTAAAAAATTACACACACCCCGGGGACTCCCTGTAAATACTGACACACTCCCCGGGGACCCCCTGTAAATACAGACACACTACCGGCGACCTCCTGAAAATACTGACACACTCCCCGGGGACCCCCTGTAATTACCAACACACTTACCGGGGACCTCCTGTAAAAAATTACACACTCCCCGGGGACTCCCTGTAAATACTGACACACTCCCCGGGGACCCCCTGTAAATACAGACACAATACCGGGGACCCCCTCTAAATACTGACATACTCCCGGGGACCCCCTGGAAATACTGACACACTCCCCGGGGACCCCCAGTAAATACTGACACACTCGCAGGGGACCCCCTGTAAATACTGACACTCTCCCCGAGGACCCCCTGTAAATACTGACACAATCCCCGGGACCACCTGTAAATAACGACACACTTCCCGGGGACCCACTGTAAATACTGACACACTCCCCGGGACCCCCTGTAATACTGGCACACTCCCCGGGACCCCCTGTAAATACTGACACACTCCGCGGGACCCCCTGTAAATAATGACACACTCCCGGGGACCCAATGTAATTATTGACACACTCCCCGTGGGATCCTTGTAAATACTGACACACTCCCCGGGGAATCCCTGTAAATACTGACACACTCTCCGGGACTCCCTGTAAACACTGACGCAATCCCTGGGGAATCCCTGTAAATACTGACACACTCCCCGGGGACTCCCTGTAAATACTGACACACTCCCCTAGGATTCCCTGTAAATACTGACACACTTTTCGGGGACCCACTGTAAATACTGACACACTCCCCGGGGACCCCCTGTAATTACCTACACACTCCCCGGGGACTCCCTGTAAATATTGACACATTCCCATGGGACACCCTGTAAATACTGACACACTGCCGGGGACTCCCTGAAAATACTGATACACTCCCTGGGGACCCCCTGTAAATACTGACACACTCCCCGGGGACCCCCTGTAAATACTGACACACTCCCCGGGGACCCCCTGTAAATAATGACTCACTCCCCGGGGACCCCCTGTAAATACTGACACACTCCACGGGGACTCCCGATAAATACTGACACAATCCACGGGGACTCCCTGTAAATACTGACACACTCCGGGGACCCCCTGAAAATACTGACACAATTCCCGGGGACCCCCTGTAAATACTGACACACTCCCCGGGGACCACCTGAAAATACTGACGCACTCCACGGGACCCACTGTAAAATACTGACACACTCCCCGGGGACCCCCTGTAAATACTGACACACTCCCCGGGGACCCCCTGCAAATAATGACACACTCCCCGGGGACCCCCTGTAAATACTGACACACTCCACGGGGACTCCCGATAAATACTGACACAATCCACGGGGACTCCCTGTAAATACTGACACACGACCCGGGGACCCCCTGTAAATACTGACACACTCCGGGGACCCCCTGAAAATACTGACACAATTCCCGGGGACCCCCTGTAAATACTGACACACTCCCCGGGGACCACCTGAAAATACTGACGCACTCCACGGGACCCACTTTAAAATACTGACACACTTCCTGGGGACCGCCTGTAAATAATGACACACTCCCAAGGACACCCTGTAAATACTGACACACTCCCCGGGTCCCCCTGTAAATAATGACACACTCCCCGGGGACCACCTGCAAATACTGGCACACTGCCGGGGACCACCTGTAAATACTGACACACTCCCCGGGGACCCACTGTAAATACTGACATACTCCGGGGACCCCCTGTAAATACTGACGCACTCCCCGGGGACCCCCTGTAAATACTGACGCACTCCCCGGGGACTCCCTGTAAATATTGACACACTCCCGTGGACCCCCTGTAAATAGTGACAAACTCCACGGGAGACCCCATGTACATACTGACACACTCCCCGGGGACCCCCTGTAAATACTGACACACTCCCCGGGGACACCCTGTAATTACTGACACACTCCCCAGGGACTCCCTGAAAATACTGACACACTCCACGGGACCCCCTGTAAATACTGACACACTCCCCGGGGACCCCCTGTAAAAAATGACATACTCCCGAGGACACCCTGTAAATAATGACACACTCCCGAGGACTCCCTGTAAATACTGACACACTCCCCGGGGACCACCTGCAAAAACTGGCACAATGCCTGGGACCCCCTGTAAATACTGACACACTCCCCTGGGACCACCTGAAAATACTGACGCACTCCACGGGACCCACTGCAAAATTCTGACACACTTCCTGCGGACCCCCTGTAAATAATGACACACTCCCAAGGACACCCTGTAAATACTGACACACTCCCCGGGTCCCCCTGTAAATAATGACACACTCCCCGGGGACCACCTGCAAATACTGGCACACTGCCGGGGACCCCCTGTAAATACTGACACACTCCCCGGGGACCCACTGTAAATACTGACATACTCCGGGGACCCCCTGTAAATACTGACGCACTACCCGGGGACTCCCTGTAAATACTACACTCCGGGGACCCCCTGTAAATACTGACATACTCCCCGGGGACAGTATGTAATTACTGACACACTCCCCGGGGACCCCCTGTAAATACTGACTCAGTCCGGGGACCCCATGTAAATACTGACACACTCCCAGGGACCCCCTGTAAATATTGACACACTCCCCGGGCACCCCCAGTAAATACTGACACACTCCCAGGGGACCCCCTGTAAAAACTGACACACTCCCCGAGGACATCCTGTAAATACTGACACGCACCCCGGGACCCCCTGTAAATACTAACACACTCCCCGGGACCCCCTGTAAATACTGACACACTCCCCGGGACCCCCTGTAAATACTGACACACTCCCCGGGACCCCCTGTAAATAATGACACACTCCCCGAGGACCCCCTTTAAATACTGATACACTCCCGGGGACCCCGTGTAAATACTGACACACTCCACGGGGGACCCCATGTACATACTGACACCCTCCGGGGACCCCCTGAAAATACTGACACTCCCCGGTGACCTCCTGTAAATACTGACACTCTCCCCATGGACTCCCTGTAAATACTGACACACTCCCCGGGGACCCCCTTTAAATATTGACACACTCCCCGGCGAATCCCTGTAAATATTGACACACTCCTCGGGGACTCCCTGTAAATACTGACACACTCCCCGGGAAATCCCTGTAAATACTGACACACTCCCCGGGACCCCCTTTAAATACTGACACACTCACGGGGACCCCCTGTAAATAATGACACATTCTCCGGGGACCCATTGTAAATGCTGACACACTTCCCGGGGACCTCCTGTAAATACTGGCACACTCCCCGGGGATCCCATGTAATTACTGACACACTCCGCAGGGACTCCCTGAAAATACTGACACACTCCACGGGACCCCCTGTAAATACTGACACACTCCCCGGGGACCCCCTGTAAATAATGACACACTCTCCGGGGACCACCTGCAAATACTGGCACACTGCCGGGGACCCACTGAAAATACTGACACACTCGGGGGACCCCCTGTAAATATCGAAACACTCCCGGGTCCCCCTGTAAATACCGACACACTCCCCGGGGACCCCCTGTAAATACTGACACACTCCCAGGGACTCCCTGTAAATATCGACACACTCCCCGGGGAATCCCTGTAAATACTGACACACTCCCCGGTGACCTCCTGTAAATATTGACACTCACCCCATGGACTCCCTGTAAATACTGACACACTCCCCGGGGACACCCTGTAAATATTGACACACTCCCCGGCGAATCCCTGTAAATACTGACACACTCCTCGAGGACTCCCTGTAAATACTGACACACTCCCCGGGGAATCCCTGTAAATACTGACACACTCCCCGGGGACCCCGTAAATACTCACACACTGCCGGGGACCCACTGTAATTACTGACACACTCCCCGGGAACCCCCTGTAAATACCGACACACTCCCCGGGGAACCCCTTTAAATACTGATACACTCCCGGGGACCCCGTGTAAATACTGACACACTCCACGGGGGACCCCATGTACATACTGACACACTCCGGGGACCCCCTGTAAATACTGACACACTTCCCGGGAACCCATGTAAATACTGATACACTCCCGGGGACCCCGTGTAAATACTGACACACTCTACGGGGGACCCCATGTACATACTGACACACTCCGGGGACCATCTGAAAATACTGACACACTCCGGGGACCCCCTGTAAACACTAACACACTTCCCGGGGAATCCCTGTAAATACTGACACACTCCCCGGTGACCTCCTGTAAATACTGACACTCTCCCCATGGACTCCCTGTAAATACTGACACACTCCCCGGGGACCCCCTGTAAATATTGACACACTCCCGCGGACTCCCTATAAATACTGACACACTCCCCGGGGAATCCCTGTAAATACTGACACACTCCCCGGGGACCCCCTTTAAATACTGACACACTCCCGGGGACCGCGTGTAAATACTGACAAACTCCACGGGGGACCTGATGTACATTCTGACACACTCCGGGGACCCCCTGTAAATACTGACACACTTCCCAGGGACCCCTGTAAATACTGACACACTCCCCGGGGACCCCTTGTAAATGCTGACACACTTCCCGGGGACCCCCTGTAAATACTGGCACACTCCCCGGGGACCCCATGTAATTACTGACACACTGCGCAGGGACTCCCTGAAAATACTGACACTCTCCACGGGACCCCCTGTAAATACTGACACACTCCCCGGGTACCCATTGTAAATATTGACAAACTCCCGAGGACACCCTATAAATACTGACACACTCCCAGGGGACCACCTGCAAATACTGGCACACTGCCTGGGACCCCCTGTATATACTGACACACTCCCCGGGGACTCCCTGTAAATACTGACACACTCCCTGGGGACCCCCTGTAATTACTGACACACTCCCTGGGGCCCCCCAGTAAATACTGACACACTCCCCGGGGACCCCCTGTAATTACTGACACACTCGGGTGACCCCCTGTAAGTACTGACTCACTCCCCGGGGACCTCCTGTAAATAATGACACACTCCCCGGGGACCACCTGCAAATACTGGCACACTGCCGGGGACCCGATGTAAATATTGACACACTCCCCGGAGACCCCCTGTAAATACTGACATACTCCGGGGACCCCCTGTAAATACTGACGCACTCCCCGGGGACCCCCTGTAAATAATGACATACTCCCCGGGGACCCCCTGTAAATACTGACACACTCCACGGGGACTCCCGATAAATACTGACACACTCCACGGGGACCCCCTGAAAATACTGACACAATTCCCGGGGACCCCCTGTAAATACTGACACACTCCCCGGGGACCCCCTGAAAATACTGACGCGCTCCACGGGACCCACTGTAAAATACTGACACACTCCCCGGGGACCCCCTGTAAATAATGACACCCTCCCGAGGACAACCTGTAAATACTGACACACTCCCCGGGTACCCGCTGTAAATAATGACACACTCCCCGGGGAGCACCTGCAAATACTGGCACACTGCCGGGGACCACCTGTAAATTCTGACACACTCCCCGGGAACCCACTGCAAATACTGACACACTCGGGTGACCCCCTGTAAATACTGACACACTTCCCGGGAACCCCTGTAAATACTGATACACTCCCGGGGACCCCGTGTAAATACTGACTCACTCTACGGGGGACCCCATGTACATACTGACACCCTCAGGGGACCATCTGAAAATACTGACACACTCCGGGGACATCCTGCAAACACTGACACACTCCCCGGGGAATCCCTGTAAATACTGACACACTTCCCAGGGACCCCTGTAAATACTGACACACTCCCCGGGGACCCCTTGTAAATGCTGACACACTTCCCGGGGACCCCCTGTAAATACTGGCACACTCCCCGGGGACCCCATGTAATTACTGACACACTCCGCAGGGACTCCCTGAAAATACTGACACACTCCACGGGACCCCCTGTAAATACTGACACACTCCCCGGGTACCCCCTGTAAATAATGACAAACTCCCGAGGACACCCTGTAAATACTGACACACTCCCAGGGGACCACCTGCAAATACTGACACACTGCCTGGGACCCCCTGTAAATACTGACACACTCCCCGTGGACCCCCTGTAAATACTGACACACTCCCTGGAGACCCCCTGTAATTACTGACACACTCCCTGGGGCCCCCCTGTAAATACTGACACACTTCCATGGGACCCCCTGTAAATACTGACACACTCCGCGGGGACCCCATGTAATTACTGACACACTCCCCAGGGACTCCCTGAAAATACTGACACACTCCACGGGATCCGCAGTAAATACTGACACACTTCCCGGGGACCCCCTGTAAATAATGACATACTCCCGAGGACACCCTGTTAATACTGACACACTCCCGGGGAACCCCTCTAAATAATGACACACTACCGAGGACTCCCTGTTAATATTGATACACTCCCAGGGGACCACCTGCAAATACTGACACACTCCCCGGGGACCCCCTGTAAATACTGACACACTCCCTGGGGACACCCTGTAATTACTGACACACTCCCTGGGGCCCCCCTGTAAATACTGACACACTCCCCGGGGACCACCTGCAAATACTGACACACTCGGGTGATCCCCTGTAAATACTGACACACTCCCCGGGAACCCCCTGTAATTACTGACACACTCCCTGGGGACACCCTGTAAATACTGACACACTCCCCGGGGACCCCCTGTAAATACTGGCACACTGCCGGGGACCCCCTGAAAATACTGACACACTCCTGGGACCCACTGTAAATACCGGCACACTCCCGGGTCCCCCTGTAAATACCGACACACTCCCCATGGACTCCCTGTAAATACTGACACACTCCCCGGGGACCCCCTGTAAATATTGACACACTCCCCGGCGAATCCCTGTAAATACTGACACACTCCTCGGGGACTCCCTGTAAATACTGACACACTCCCCGGGGAATCCCTGTAAATACTGACACACTCCCCGGGGACCCCCTGTAAATACTGACACACTCCCCGGGGACCCCGTAAATACTCACACACTGCCGGGGACCCACTGTAATTACTGACACACACCCTGGGAACCCCCTGTAAATAGCGACACACTCTCAGGGGTCCCCCTTTAAATACTGACACACTCCCGGTGACCCCCTGTCAATCCTGACATACTCCCCGGGGACCCCCTGTAATTACCAACATACTCAACGGGGACCCCCTGTAAATAATGACACACTCCCCGGGGACTCCCTGTAAATACTGACACACTCCCGGGTACCCCCTGAAAATACTGACACACCCCCTGGGGACCCCCTGTAAATACTGACACACTCCCCGGGGACTCCCTGTAAATACTGACACGCTCCCGTGGACCCCGTGTAAATACTGACACACTCCACGGGGGACCCCATGTACACACTGACACACTCCGGGGACCCCCTGTAAATACTGACACACTCCCCGGGGACCCCCTGTAAATATTGACACAATCCCCGGCGAATCCCTGTAAATACTGACACACTCCTCGGGGACTCCCTGTAAATACTGACACACTCCCCGGGTAATCCCTGAATATACTGACACACTCCCTGGGGACCCCCTGTAAATACTGGCACACTCCCCGGGGACCCCGTAAATACACGCACACTGCCGGGGACCCACTGTAATTACTGACACACTCCCCGGGAACCCCCTGTAAATACCGACACACTCCCCGGGGACTCCCTGTAAATATTGACACGCTCCCGTGGACCCCGTGTAAATACTGACACACTCCACGGGGGACCCCAAGTACATACTGACACACTCCGGGGAGCCCCTATAAATACTGACACACTTCCCGGGGACCGCTGTAAATACTGACACACTCCACGGGGACCCCCTGTAAATACCGACACACTCTCCGGGGACCCCATTTAAATACTGACACACTCCCGGGGAACTCCTGTCAATCCTAACATACTCCCCGGGGACCCCCTGTAATTACCAACACACTCAACGGGGACCCCCTGTAAATAATGACACACTCCCCGGGGACTCCCTGTAAATACTGACACACTCCCGGGTACCCCCTGAAAATACTGACACACTCACTGGGGACCCCCTGTAAATACTGACACACTCCCCGGGAACCCCCTGTAAATACTGAAACACTTCCCGGGGACTCCCTGTAAATATTGACACGCTCCCGTGGACCCCGTGTAAATACTGACACTCTCCACGGGGGACCCCATGTACATACTGACACACTCCGGGGACCCCCTGTAAATACTGACACACTTCCCGGGGACCCCTGTAAATACTGACACACTCCCCGTGGACCCCCTGTAAATAATGACATACTCCCGAAGACACCCTGTAAATACTGACACACTACCGGGGAACCCCTCTAAATAATGACACACTCCCGAGGACTCCCTGTAAATACTGACACACTCCCAGGGGAACACCTGCAAATACTGACACACTGCCTGGGACCCCCTGTAAATACTGACACAGTCCCCGGGGACCCCCTGTAAATACTGACACACTCCCTGGGGACCCCCTGTAATTATTGACACACTCCCTGGGGCCCCCCTGTAAATACTGACACACTTCCCGGGGTCCCCCTGTAAATACTGACACACTCCGCGGGGACCCCATGTAATTACTGACACACTCCCCAGGGACTCCCTGAAAATACTGACACACTCCACGGGACCCGCTGTAAATACTGACACACTTCCCAGGGACCCCCTGTAAATAATGACATACTCCCGAGGACACCCTGTAAATACTGACACACTCCCGGGGAACCCCTCTAAAAAATGACACACTCCCGAGGACTCCCTGTAAATACTGACAAACTCCCCAGGGACCCCCTGTAAATACTGACACACTCCCTGGGGACCCCCTGTAATTACTGACACACTCGGGTGACCCCCTGTAATTACTGACACACTCCCTGGGGACCCCCTGTAAATACTGACACACTCCCCGGGGACCTTCTGCAAATACTGACACACTCGGGTGACCCTCTGTAAATACTGACACACTCCCCGGGAACCCTCTGTAATTACTGACACACTCCCTGGGGACCCCCTGTAAATACTGACACACTCCCCGGGGACCCCCTGTAAATAATGACACACTCCCAGGGGACCAGCTGCAAATACTGGCACACTGCCGGGGACCCCCTGAAAATACTGACACCCTCCGGGGATCCCCTGTAAATACCGGCAGACTCCCGGGTCCCCCTGTAAATAGCGACACACTCCCCGGGGACCCCCTGTAAATACTGACACACTCCCGGGGACTCCCTGTAAATATTGACACACTCCCCGGGGAATCCCTGTAACTACTGACACACTCCCCGGTGACCTCCTGTAAATACTGACACTCTCCCCATGGACTCCCTGTAAATACTGACACACTCCCCGGGGACCCCCTGTAAATATTGACACACTCCCCGGCGAATCCCTGTAAATACTGACACACTCCTCGGGGACTCCCTGTAAATACCGACACACTCCCCGGGGAATCCCTGTAAATACTGACACACTCCTCGGGGACTCCCTGTTAATACTGACACACTCCCCGGGGAATCCCTGTAAATACTGACACACTCCCCGGGGAATCCATGTAAATACTGACACACTCCCCGGGGACCCCCTGTAAATACTGACACACTCCCCGGGGACCGAGTAAATACTCACACACTGCCGGGACCCACTGTAATTACTGACACACTCCCCGGGAACCCCCTGTAAATACAGACACACTCGCCGGGGACCCCCTTTAAATACTGACACACTCCAGGGGACCCCCTGTCAATCCTGACATACTCCCCGGGGACCCCCTGTAATTACCAACACACTCACCGGGGACCCCCTGTAAATATAGACACACTCCCAGGGGACTCCCTGTAAATACTGACACACTCCCGGGTAACTCCTGAAAATACTGACACACTCCCTCGGGACCCCCTGTAAATACTGACACACTCTCCGGGACCCCTGTAAATACTGACACACTCCCCGGTGACCTCCTGTAAATACTGACACTCTCCCCATGGACTTCCTGTAAATACTGACACACTCCCCGGGGACCCCCTGTAAATATTGACACACTCCCCGGCGAATCCCTGTAAATACTGACACACTCCTCGGGGACTCCCTGTAAATACTGACACACTCCCCGGGGAATCCCTGTAAATACTGACACACTCCCCGGGGACCCTGTAAATACTCACACACTCCCAGGGGACCACCTGCAAATAGTGACACACTGCCTGGGACCACCTGTAAATACTGACACACTCCCCGGGGACCCCCTGTAAATACTGACACACTCCCTGGGGACCCCCTGTAATTACTGACACACTCCCTGGGGCCCCCCTGTAAATACTGACACACTCCCCGGCGAATCCCTGTAAATACTGACACACTCCTCGGGGACTCCCTGTAAATACTGACACACTCCCCGGGGAATCCCTGTAAATACTGACACACTCCCCGGGGACCCTGTAAATACTCACACACTGCCGGGGACCCACTGTAATTACTGACACACTCCCCGGGAACCCCCTGTAAATCCTAACACACTCCCCGGGGACTCCTTGTAAATATTGACACGCTCCCGTGGACCCCGTGTAAATACTGACACACTCCACGGGGGACCCCATGTACATGCTAACACACTCCGGGGAGCTCCTATAAATACTGACACACTTCCCGGGGACACCTGTAAATACTGACACACTCCTCGGGGACCCCCTGTAAATAACGACATACTCCCGAGGACACCCTGTAAATACTGACACACTCCCGGGGAACCTCTCTAAATAATGACACACTCCCGAGGACTCCCTGTAAATACTGACACACTCCCAGGGGACCACCTGCAAATACTGACACACTGCCTGGGACCCCCTGTAAATACTGACACACTCCCCGGGGACCCCCTGTAAATACTGACACACTCCCTGGGGACCCCCTGTCATTACTGACACACTCCCTGGGGCCCCCCTGTAAATACTGACACACTTCCCGGGGACCCCCTGTAAATACTGACACACTCCGCGGGGACCCCATGTAAATCCTGACACACTCCCCAGGGACACCTGTAAATACTGACACACTCCCCGGGGACCCCCTGTAAATAAAAACATACTCCCGAGGACACCCTGTAAACACTGACACACTCCCGGGGAACCCCTCTAAATAATGACACACTCCCGAGGACTCCCTGTAAATACCGACACACTCCCAGGGGACCACCTGCAAATACTGACACACTGCCTGGGACCACCTGTAAATACTGACACACTCCCCGGGGACCCCCTGTAAATACTGACACACTCCCTGGGGACCCCCTGTAATTACTGACACACTCCCTGGGGCCCCCCTGTAAATATTGACACACTCCCCGGCGAATCCCTGTAAATACTGACACACTCCTCGGGGACTCCCTGTAAATACTGACACACTCCCCGGGGAATCCCTGTAAATACTGACACACTCCCCGGGGACCCTGTAAATACTCACACACTGCCGGGGACCCACTGTAATTACTGACACACTCCCCGGGAACCCCCTGTAAATCCAAACACACTCCCCGGGGACTCCTTGTAAATATTGACACGCTCCCGTGGACCCCGTGTAAATACTGACACACTCCACGGGGGACCCCATGTACATGCTAACACACTCAGGGGAGCTCCTATAAATACTGACACACTTCCCGGGGACACCTGTAAATACTGACACACTCCTCGGGGACCCCCTGTAAATAACGACATACTCCCGAGGACACCATGTAAACACTGACACACTCCCGGGGAACCCCTCTAAATAATGACACACTCTCGAGGACTCCCTGTAAATACTGACACACTCCCAGGGGACCACCTGCAAATACTGACACACTGCCTGGGACCCCCTGTAAATACTGACACACTCCCCGGGGACCCCCTGTAAATACTGACACACTCCCTGGGGACCCCCTGTCATTACTGACACACTCCCTGGGGCCCCCCTGTAAATACTGACACACTTCCCGGGGACCCCCTGTAAATACTGACACACTCCGCGGGGACCCCATGTAAATCCTGACACACTCCCCAGGGACACCTGTAAATACTGACACACTCCCCGGGGACCCCCTGTAAATAAAAACATACTCCCGAGGACACCCTGTAAACACTGACACACTCCCGGGGAACCCCTCTAAATAATGACACACTCCCGAGGACTCCCTGTAAATACTGACACACTCCCAGGGGACCACCTGCAAATACTGACACACTGCCTGGGACCACCTGTAAATACTGACACACTCCCCGGGGACCCCCTATAAATACTGACACACTCCCTGGGGACCCCCTGTAATTACTGACACACTCCCTGGGGCCCCCCTGTAAATATTGACACACTCCCCGGCGAATCCCTGTAAATACTGACACACTCCTCGGGGACTCCCTGTAAATACTGACACACTCCCCGGGGAATCCCTGTAAATACTGACACACTCCCCGGGGACCCTGTAAATACTCACACACTGCCGGGGACCCACTGTAATTACTGACACACTCCCCGGGAACCCCCTGTAAATCCAAACACACTCCCCGGGGACTCCTTGTAAATATTGACACGCTCCCGTGGACCCCGTGTAAATACTGACACACTCCACGGGGGACCCCATGTACATGCTAACACACTCCGGGGAGCTCCTATAAATACTGACACACTTCCCGGGGACACCTGTAAATACTGACACACTCCTCGGGGACCCCCTGTAAATAACGACATACTCCCGAGGACAACCTGTAAACACTGACACACTCCCGGGGAACCCCTCTAAATAATGACACACTCCCGAGGACTCCCTGTAAATACTGACACACTCCCAGGGGACCACCTGCAAATACTGACACACTGCCTGGGACCCCCTGTAAATACTGACACACTCCCCGGGGACCCCCTGTAAATACTGACACACTCCCTGGGGACCCCCTGTCATTACTGACACACTCCCTGGGGCCCCCCTGTAAATACTGACACACTTCCCGGGGACCCCCTGTAAATACTGACACACTCCGCGGGGACCCCATGTAAATCCTGACACACTCCCCAGGGACTCCCTGAAAATACTGACACACTCCACGGGACCCACTGTAAATACTGACACACTTCCCGGGGACCCCCTGTAAATAATGACATACTCCAGAGGACACCCTTTAAATACTGACACACTCCCGGGGAACCCCTCTAAATAATGACACACTCCCGAGGACTCCCTGCAAATACTGACACACTCCCAGGGGACCACCTGCAATTACTGGCACACTGCCTGGGACACCCTGGAAATACTGACACACTCCCCGGGGACTCCCTGTAAATACTGACACACTCCCCGGGGACCCCCTGTAAATACTGACACACTCCCTGGGGACCCCCTGTAATTACTGACACACTCCCTGGGCCCCCCCTGTAAATACTGACACACACCCCGGGGACCACCTGCAAATACTGACACACTCGGGTGACCCCCTGTAAATACTGGCACACTCCCCGGGGACCCCCTGTAATTACTGACACACTCCCTGGGGACACCCTGTAAATACTGAATCACTCCCCGTGGACCCCCTGTAAATAATGACACACTCGCCGGGGACCACCTGCAAATACTGGCACACTGCCAGGGACCCCCTGTAAATACTGACACACTCCCCGGGGACCCCCTGTAAATACTGACATACTCCGGGGACCCCCTGTAAATACTGACGCACTCCCCGGGGACTCGCTGTAAATACTGACACACTCCCTGGGGACCCCCTGTAATTACTGACACACTCCCTGGCCCCCCCCTGTAAATACTGACACACACCCCGGGTACCACCTGCAAATACTGACACACTCGGGTGACCCCCTGTAAATACTGACACACTCCCCGGGGACCCCCTGTAATTACTGACACACTCCCTGGGGACACCCTGTAAATCCTGACACACTCCCCAGGGACTCCCTGAAAATACTGACACACTCCACGGGACCCACTGTAAATACTGACACACTTCCCGGGGACCGCCTGTAAATAATGACATACTCCAGAGGACACCCTTTAAATACTGACACACTCCCGGGGAACCCCTCTAAATAATGACACACTCCCGAGGACTCCCTGCAAATACTGACACACTCCCAGGGGACCACCTGCAATTACTGGCACACTGCCTGGGACACCCTGTAAATACTGACACACTCCCCGGGGACTCCCTGTAAATACAGACACACTCCCCGGGGACCCCCTGTAAATACTGACACACTCCCTGGGGACCCCCTGTAATTACTGACACACTCCCTGGGCCCCCCCTGTAAATACTGACACACACCCCGGGGACCACCTGCAAATACTGACACACTCGGGTGACCCCCTGTAAATACTGGCACACTCCCCGGGGACCCCCTGTAATTACTGACACACTCCCTGGGGACACCCAGTAAATACTGAATCACTCCCCGTGGACCCCCTGTAAATAATGACACACTCGCCGGGGACCACCTGCAAATACTGGCACACTGCCAGGGACCCCCTGTAAATACTGACACACTCCCCGGGGACCCCCTGTAAATAATGACACACTCGCCGGGGACCACCTGCAAATACTGGCACACTGCCAGGGACACTCTGTAAATAATGACACACTCCCCGGGGACCCCCTGTAAATACTGACATACTCCGGGGACCCCCTGTAAATACTGACGCACTCCCCGGGGACTCGCTGTAAATACTGACACACTCCCTGGGGACCCCCTGTAATTACTGACACACTCCCTGGCCCCCCCCTGTAAATACTGACACACACCCCGGGTACCACCTGCAAATACTGACACACTCGGGTGACCCCCTGTAAATACTGACACACTCCCCGGGGACCCCCTGTAATTACTGACACACTCCCTGGGGACACCCTGTAAATACTGACACACTCCCCGGGGACCCCCTGTAAATACTGACACACTCCCCGGGGACTCCCTGCAAATATTGACACACTCCCGTGGACACCCTGTAAATACTGACACACTCCACGGTGGACCACATATACATACTGACACACTTCCCGGGGACCCCCTGTAAATAATGACACACTCTCCGGGGACCCTCTGTAAATACTGACATACTTCCCGGGGACCATCTGTAAATACTAACACACTCCCCGGGGACCCCCTGTAATTACTGACATACTCCCCAGGGACTCCCTTAAAATACTGGCACACTCCACGGGACCGCCTGTAAATACTGACACACTCCCTGTGGACCCCCTGTAAATAATGACATACTCCCGAGGACACCCTGTAAATACTGACACACTCCCGGGGACCCCCTCTAAATAATGACACACTTCCGAGGACTCCCTGTAAATGCTGACACACTCTCCGGGGACCACCTGCAAATACTGGCACACTGCATGGGACCCCCTCTAATTACTGACACCCTCCCTGGGGACCCCCTGTAATTACTGACACACTGCCTGGGGACCCCCTGTAAATACTGACACACTCCCCGGGGACCACCTGCAAATACTGACACACTCGGGTGACTCCCTTTAAATACTGACACACTCCCCGGGGACCTCCTGTAATTACTGACACACTCCCTGGGGACCCCCTGTAAATACTGACACATTCCCCAGGGACCCCCTGTAAATAATGACATACTCCAGAGGACACCCTGTAAATACTGACACACTCCCGGGGAACCCCTCTAATTAATGACACACTCCCGAGGACTCCCTGCAAATACTGACACACTCCCAGGGGACCACCTGCAATTACTGGCACACTGCCTGGGACCCCCTGTAAATACTGACACACTCCCCGGGGACTCCCTGTAAATACTGACACACTCCCCGCGGACCCCCTGTAAATACTGACACACTCCCTGGGGAACCCCTGTAATTACTGACACACTCCCTGGGCCCCCCCTGTAAATACTGACACACACCCCGGGGACCACCTGCAAATACTGACACACTCGGGTGACCCCCTGTAAATACTGACACACTCCCCGGGGACCCCCTGTAATTACTGACACACTCCCTGGGGACACCCTGTAAATACTGAATCACTCCCCGTGGACCCCCTTTAAATAATGACACACTCGCCGGGGACCACCTGCAAATACTGGCAAACTGCCGGGGACCCCCTGTAAATACTGACACACTCCCCGGGGACCCCCTGTAAATACTGACATACTCCGGGGACCCCCTGTAAATACTGACGCACTCCCCGGGGACTCCCTGTAAATACTACACTCCGGGGACGCCCTGTAAATACTGACACACTCCCCGGGGACCCCCTGTAATTACTGACACACTCCCAGGGACTCCCTGTAAATATTGACAACCTCCCCAGGGACCCCCTGTAAATACCGACACACTCCCCGGTCCCCCTGTAAATACTGACACACTCCCGGGGACTCCCTGTAAATATCGACACACTCCCCGGGGAATCCCTGTAAATACTGACACACTCCCCGGTGACCTCCTGTAAATACTGACACTCTCCCCATGGACTCCCTTTAAATACTGACACACGCCCCGGGGACTCCCTGTAAATATTGACACACTACCTGGGGAATCCCTGTAAATACTGACACACTCCTCGGGGACTCCCTGTAAAAACTGACACACTCCCCGGGGAATCCCTGTAAAAATTGACACACTCCCGTGTCCCCCTGTAAATACCGACACACTCCCCGGGGACCCCCTGTAAATACTGACACACTCCCGGGGATTCCCTGTAAATATCGATACACTCCCCGGGGAATCCCTGTAAATACTGACACACTCCCCGGTGACCTCCTGTAAATACTGACACTCTCCCCATGGACTCCCTGTAAATACTGACACAATCCCCGGGGACCCCCTGTAAATATTGACACACTCCCCGGGGAATCCCTGTAAATACTGACACACACCTCGTAGACTCCCTGTAAATACTGACACACTCTCCGGGGACTCCCTGTAAATACTGACACACTCCCGCGTACACCCTGAAAATCCTGACACACTCCCTGGGGACCCCCTGTAAATACTGACACACTCCCCGGGGACCCCCTGTAAATACTGACACACTCCCCGGGGACTCCCTGCAAATATTGACACACTCCCGTGGACACCCTGTAAATACTGACACACTCCACGGTGGACCACATGTACATACTGACACACTTCCCGGGGACCCCCTGTAAATAATGACACACTCCCCGGGGACCCTCTGTAGATACTGACATACTTCCCGGGGACCATCTGTAAATACTGACACACTCCCCGGGGACCCCCTGTAATTACTGACATACTCCCCAGGGACTCCCTTAAAATACTGGCACACTCCACGGGACCGCCTGTAAATACTGACACACTCCCTGTGGACCCCCTGTAAATAATGACATACTCCCGAGGACACCCTGTAAATACTGACACACTCCCGGGGACCCCCTCTAAATAATGACACACTTCCGAGGACTCCCTGTAAATGCTGACACACTCTCCGGGGACCACCTGCAAATACTGGCACACTGCCTGGGACCCCCTCTAATTACTGACACACTCCCTGGGGACCCCCTGTAATTACTGACACACTGCCTGGGGACCCCCTGTAAATACTGACACACTCCCCGGGGACCACCTGCAAATACTGACACACTCGGGTGACTCCCTTTAAATACTGACACACTCCTCGGGGACCTCCTGTAATTACTGACACACTCCCTGGGGACCCCCTGTAAATACTGACACATTCCCCAGGGACCCCCTGTAAAAAATGACATAGTCCCGAGGACACCCTGTAAATAATGACACACTCCCGAGGGCTCCCTGTAAATACTGACACACTCCCCGGGGACCACCTGCAAATAGTGGCACACTGCCTGGGACCCCCTTTAAATACTGTCACACTCCCCAGGGCCTCCCTGTAAATACTGACACACTCCCCGGTGACCCCCTGTAATTACTGACACACCCCCTGGGGACCCCCTGTAATTACTGACAGACTCCGTGGGGACCCCCTGTTAATACTGACACACTCCCCGGGGACCATCTGCAAATACTGACACACTCGGGTGACCCCCTGCAAATACTGACACACTCCCCGGGGACCCCCTGTAATTACTGACACACTCCTTGTGGACCACCTGTAAATACTGACACACTCACCGGGGACCCCCTGTAAATAATGACACACTCTCCGGGGACCACCTGCAAATACTGGCACACTTCCGGGGTACCCCTGAAAATACTGACACACTCCGGGGACCCACTGTAAATACCGACACACTTCCGGGTCCCCGTGTAAATACCGACACACTCCCTGGGGACCCCGTGTAAATACTGACACACTCCCGGGGACTCCCTGTAAATATTGACACATTCCCCGGGGTATCCCTGGAAATACTGACACACTCCCCGGTGACTCCCTGTAAATACTGACACACTCCCCGGGGACCCCCTGTAAATACTGACACACTCCCCGGGGACCCCTTGTAAATACTGACACACTCCCTGGGGCCCCCCTGTAAATACTGACACACTTCCCGGGGACCCCCTGTAAATACTGACACACTCCGCGGGGACCCCATGTAATTACTGACACACTCCCCAGGGACTCCCTGAAAATACTGACACACTCCACGGGACACCCTGTAAATACTGACACACTTCCCGAGGACCCCCTGTAAATAATGACATACTCCCGAGGACACCCTGTAAATACTGACACACTCCCGGGGAACCCCTCTAAATAATGACACACTCACTGGGGACCACCTGTAATTACTGACACACTCCCTGGGGCCCCCCTGTAAATACTGACACACTCCCCGGGGACCACCTGCAAATACTGACACACTCGGGTGACCCCCTGTAAATACTGACACACTCCCCGGGGACCCCCTGTAAATACCGACACACTTTTGTGTCCCCCTGTAAATACTGACACACTCCCGGGGACTCCCTGTAAATATCGACACACTCCCCGGGGAATCACTTTAAATACTGACACCCTCCCCGGTGACCTCCTGTAAATACTGACACTCTCTCCATGGACTCCCTTTAAATACTGACACACGCCCCGGGGACTCCCTGTAAATATTGACACACTCCCCGGGGAATCCCTGTAAATACTGAGACACTTCTCGGGGACTCCCTGTAAATACTGACACACTCCCCGGGGAATCCCTGTAAATACTGACACATTTCCGGGTCCCCCTGTAAATACCGACACACTCCCCGGGGACCCCCTGTAAATACTGACACACTCCCGGGGATTCCCTGTAAATATCGACACACTCCTCGGGGAATCCCTGTAAATACTGACACACTCCCCGGGGACCCCCTGTAAATACTGACACACTCCCCGGGGACCCCGTAAATACTCACCCACTGCCAGGGACCAACTGTAATTACTGACACACTCCCCGGGAACCTCCTCTAAATACCGACACAATCCCCGGGGACCCCCTGTAAATACTGCCACACTCCCGGGGAACCCCTGTAAATACTGCCACACTCCCGGGGACCCCCTGTAAATCCTGACATACTCCCCGGGGACCCCCTGTAATTACCAACACACTCACCGGGGACACCCTGTAAATACTGACACACTCCCCGGGGACTCCCTGTAAATACTGACACACTCCCGGGTACACATTGAAAATACTGACACACTCCCTGGGGACCCCCTGTAAATACTGACACACTCCCCGGGGACCCCCTGTAAATACTGACACACTCCCCGGGGACTCCCTGTAAATATTGACACACTCCCGTGGACCCCCTGTAAATACTGACACACTCCACGGTGGACCCCATGTACATACTGACACACTCCCCGGGGACCCCCTGTAAATACTGACACACGTCCAGGGGACCCCCTGTAAATAATGACACACTCCCCGGGGACCCTCTGTAAATACTGACACACTTCCCGGGGACCCCCTGTAAATACTGACACACTCCCCGGGGACCCCCTGTAATTACTGACACACTCCCCAGGGACTCCCTGAAAATACTGACACACTCCACGGGACCGCCTGTAAATAATGGCACACTGCCTGGGACCCCCTGTAAATACTGACACACTCCCCGGCGACCCCCTGTAAATACTGATACACTTCCCGGTGACCCCCTCTAATTACTGACACACTCCCCGGGAACCTCCTCCAAATACCGACACACTCCCCGGGGACCCCCTGTAAATACTGCCACACTCCCGGGGACCCCCTGTAAATACTGCCACACTCCCGGGGACCCCCTGTAAATCCTGACATACTCCCCGGGGACCCCCTGTAATTACCAACACAGTCACCGGGGACCCCCTGTAAATACTGACACACTCCCCGGGGACTCCCTGTAAATACTGACACACTCCCGGGTACACCCTGAAAATACTGACACACTCCCTGGGGACCCCTATAAATACTGACACACTCCCCGGGGACCCCCTGTAAATACTGACACACTCCCCGGGGACTCCCTGTAAATATTGACACACTCCCGTGGACCCCCTGTAAATACTGACACACTCCACGGTGGACCCCATGTACATACTGACACACTCCGGGGATCCCCTGTAAATACTGACACACGTCCAGGGGACCCCCTGTAAATAATGACACACTCCCCGGGGACCCTCTGTAAATACTGACACACTTCCCGGGGACCCCCTGTAAATACTGACACACTCCCCGGGGACCCCCTGTAATTACTGACACTCTCCCCAGGGACTCCCTGAAAATACTGACACACTCCACGGGACCGCCTGTAAATACTGACACACTCCCCGTGGACCCCCTGTAAATAATGACATACTCCCGAGGACACCCTGTAAATACTGACACACTCCCGGGGACCCCCTCAAAATAATGACACACTCCCGAGGACTCCCTGTAAATACTGACACACTCCCCGGGGACCACCTGCAAATATTGGCACACTGCCTGGGCCCCCCTGTAAATACTGACACACTCCCCGGCGACCCCCTGTAAATACTGATACACTTCCCGGTGACCACCTCTAATTACTGACGCACTCCCTGGGGACCCCCTGTAATTACAGACACACTGCCTGGGGACTCGCTGTAAATAATGACACACTCCCGGGGGACCACCTGCAAATACTGACACACTCGGGTGACTCCCTGTAAATACTGACACACTCCCCGGGGACCCCCTGTAATTACTGACACACTCCCTGGGGACCCCCTGTAAATACTGACACACTCCCCGGGGACCCCCTGTAAAAAATGACATACTCCCGAGGACACCCTGTAAATAATGACACACTCCCGAGGACTCCCTCTAAATACTGACAGACTCCCCGGGGACCACCTGCAAATACTGGCACACTGCCTGGGACCCCCTGTAAATACTGACACACTCCGCAGGGACCCCCTGTAAATACTGACACACTCCCCGGTGACCCCCTGTAATTACTGACACACTCCCTGGGGACCCCCTGTAATTACTGACACACTCCCTGGGGACCCCCTGTAAATACTGACACACTCCCCGGGGACCATCTGCAAATACTGACACACTCGGGTGACCCCCTGTAAATACTGACACACTCCCCGGGGACCCCCTGTAATTACTGACACACTCCCTGGGGAGCCCCTGTAAATACTGACACACTCCCGGGGACCCCCTGTAAATAATGACACACTCTCCGGGGACCACCTGCAAATACTGGCACACTGCCGGGGACCTCCTGAAAATACTGACACACTCCGGGGACCCCCTGTAAATACCGACACACTCCCGGGTCCCCGTGTAAATACCGACACACTCCCCGGGGACCCCCTGTAAATACTGACACAATCCCGAGGACTCCCTGTAAATATCGACACATTCCCCGGGGAATCCCTGTAAATACCGACACACTCCCCGGGGACCCCCAAGTAAATATTGACACACTCCGGGGACCCCCTGTAAATACCGACACACTCCCTGGTCCCCGTGTAAATACTAACACACTCCGAATACCCCCTGTAAATACTGACACACTTCCCGGGGACCCCTATAAATACTGACACACTCCCCGGGGACCCCCTGTAAATAATGACACACTCCCTAGGATACCCTCTAAATCATGACACACTCCCGAGGACTCCCTGTAAATACTGACACACTCCCAGGGGACCAGCTGCAAATACTGGCACACTGCCTGGGATCCCCTGTAAATACTGACACACTCCCCGGGGAACCCCTGTAAATACTGACACACTCCCTGTGGACCCCCTGTAATTACTGACACACTCCCTGGGGCCCCCTGTAAATACTGACACACTTCCAGGGGACACCCTGTAAATACTGACACACTCCGCGGGGACACCATGTAATTACTGACACACTCCCCAGGGACTCCCTGAAAATACTGACACACTCCACGGGACCCCCTGTAATTACTGACACACTCCCTGGGGCCCCCCAGTAAATACTGACACACTCCCCGGGGACCACCTGCAAATACTGACACACTCGGGTGACCCCCTGTAAATACTGACACACTCCCCGGGGACCCCCTGTAATTACTGACACACTCCCTGGGGACACCCTGTAAATACTGACTCACTCCCCGGGGACACCCTGTAAATAATGACACACTCCCCGGGGACCACATGCAAATACTGGCATACTGCCGGGGACCCCCTGTAAATACTGACACACTCCCCGGGGACCCACTGTAAATACTGACATACTCCGGGGACCCCTTGTAAATACTGACGCAATCCCCGGGGACCCCCTGTAAATAATGACAAACTCCCCGGGGACCCCCTGTAAATACTGACATACTCCCAAGGACACCCTGTAAATACTGACACACTCCCGGGGAACCCCTCTAAATAATGACACACTCCCGAGGACTCCCTGTCAATACTGACACACTCCCCGGGGACCCCCTTTAAATACTGACACACTCCCCGGGAACCCCCTGTAAATACCGACACACTCCCCGGGGACCCCCTTTAAATACTGACACACTCCCGGGGACCCCGTGTAAATACTGACACACTCCACGGGGGACCCCATGTACATACTGACACACTCCGGGGACCCCCTGTAAATACTGACACACTTCCCAGGGACCCCTGTAAATACTGACACACTCCCCGGGGACCCCCTGTAAATACTGACACACTCCACGGGGACCCCATGTAATTACTGACACACTCCCCAGGGACTCCCTGAAAATACTGACACAGTCTACGGGACCCCCTGTAAATACTGACACACTCCGCGGGGACCCCCTGTAAATAATGACATACTCCCGAGGACACCCTGTAAATACTGACACAGTCCCGGGGAACCCCTCTAAATAATGACACACTCCCGAGGACTCCCTGTAAATACTGACACCCTCCCAGGGGACCACCTGCAAATACTGGCACACTGCCTGGGACCCCCTGTAAATACTGACACACTCCCCGGGGACCCCCTGTAAATACTGACACACTCCCTGGGGACCCGCTGTAATTACTGACACACTCCCTGGGGCCCCCCAGTAAATACTGACACACTCCCCGGGGACCACCTGCAAATACTGACACACTCGGGTGACCCCCTGTAAATACTGACACACTCCCCGGGGACCCCCTGTAATTACTGACACACTCCCTGGGGACACCCTGTAAATACTGACTCACTCCCCGGGGACACCCTGTAAATAATGACACACTCCCCGGGGACCACATGCAAATACTGGCATACTGCCGGGGACCCCCTGTAAATACTGACACACTCCCCGGGGACCCACTGTAAATCCTGACATACTCCGGGGACCCCTTGTAAATACTGACGCAATCCCCGGGGACCCCCTGTAAATAATGACAAACTCCCCGGGGACCCCCTGTAAATACTGACACACTCCACGGGGACTCCCGATAAATAGTGACACACTCCACGGGGACTCCCTGTAAATACTGACACACTACCCGGGGACCCCCTGTAAATACTGACACACTCCGGGGAACCCCTGTCAATACTGACACACTCCCCGGGGACCCCCTGAAAATACTGACGCACTCCACGTGACCCACCGTAAAATACTGACACACTCCCCGGGGACCCCCTGTAAATAATGACACACTCCCGAGGACACCCTGTAAATACTGACACAGTCCCCGGGGACCCCCTGTAAATAATGACACACTCCCCGGGGACCACCTGCAAATACTGGCACACTGCCGGGGACCCCCTGTAAATACTGACACACTCCCCGGGGACCCACTGTAAATACTGACGTACTCCGGGGACCCCCTGTAAATACTGACGCACTACCCGGGGACTCCCTGTAAATACTACACTCCGGGGACCCCCTGTAAATACTGACACACTCCCCGGGGACCCCCTGTAATTACTGACACACACCCCGGGGACTCCCTGTAAATACTGACTCACTCCGGGGACCCCCTGTAAATACTGACACACTCCCAGGGACCCCCTGTAAATATTGACGCACTCACCGGGGACCCCCAGTAAATACTGACACACTCCCAGGGGACCCCCTGTAAAAACTGACACACTCCCCGAGGACATCCTGTAAATACTGACACACACCCCGGGACCTCCTGTAAATACTGACACACTCCCCGGGACCCCCTGTAAATACTGACACACTCCCCGGGACCCCCTGTAAATACTGACACACTGCCCGGGAGGCCCTGCAAATAATGACACACTCTCCGGGACCCAATGTAATTACTGACACACTCCCCGTGGAATCCTTGTAAAAACTGACACACTCCCCGGGGAATCCCTGTAAATACTGACACAGTCCCCAGGGACCCCCTGTAAATACTGACACACTCCGTGGACCCCCTTTAAATACTGACACACTCCCCGGGAACCCCTGTAATTATTGACACACTCCCCAAGGACTCCCTGAAAATACTGACACACTCCATGGGACCCCCTGTAAATACTGACACACACCCCGGGGACCCCCTGTAAATAATGACATACTCCCGAGGACACCCTGTAAATACTGACACACTCCCGGGGACCCCCTCAAAATAATGACACACTCCCGAGGACTCCCTGAAAATACTGACACACTCCACGGGACCCCCTGTAAATACTGACACACACCCCGGGGACCCCCTGTAAATAATGACACACTCCCCGGGTACCCCCTGAAAATACTGACACACTCCCTGGGGACCCCCTGTAAATACTAACACACTCCCCGGGGACCCCCTGTAAATACTGACGCACTCCCCGGTGACCCCCTCTAATTACTGACACACTCCCTGGGGACTCCCTGTAATTACTGACACACTGCCTGGGGACCCCCTGTTAATACTGACACACTCATCGGGGACCACCTGCAAATACTGACACACTCGGGTGAACCCCTGTAAATACTGACACACTCCCCGGGGACCCCCTGTAATTACTGTCACACTCCCTGGGGACCCCCTGTAAATACTGACACACTCCCCGGGGACCCCCTGTAAAAAATGACATACTCCGGAGGACACCCTGTAAATAATGACACACTCCCGAGGACTTCCTGTAAATACTGACACACTCCCCTGGGACCACCAGCAAATACTGGCACACTGCCTGGGACCCCCTGTAAATACTGACACACTCCCCAGGGACCCCCTGTAAATACTGACACACTCCCCGGTGACTCCCTGTAATTACTGCCACACTCTCTGGGGACCCCCTGTAATTACTGACACACTCCCTGAAACACCCTGTAAATACTGACACACTCCCCGGGGACCATCTGCAAATACTGACACACTCGGGTGACCCCCTGTAATACTGACACACTCCCCGGGGACTCCCTGTAATTACTGACACACTCCCTGGGGACCCCCTGTAAATATTGACACACTCCCCGGGGACCCCCTGTTAATAATGACACACTCTCCGGGGACCACCTACAAATACTGGCACACTGCCCGGACCCCCTGAAAATATTGACACACTCCGGGGACACCCTGTAAATACCGACACACTCCCGGGTCCCCGTTTAAATACCGACACACTCCCCGGGGACCCCCTGTAAATACTGACACACTCCCGGGGACTCCCTGTAAATATCGACACATTCCCCGGGGAATCCCTGTAAATACTGACACACTCCCCGGGGACCCTGTAAATACTCACACACTGCCGGGGACCCACTGTAATTACTGACACACTCCCCGGGGACACCCTGTAAATACTGACACACTCCCCGGGGATCCTTTAAATACTCACACTCTGCCGGGGACCCACTGTAAATACTGACACACTCCCCGGGAACCCCCTGTAAATACCGACACACTCCCCGGGGACCCCCTTTAAATATTGACACACTCCCGGGGACCCATTGTAAATACTGACACACTCCACGGGGGACCCCATGTACATACTGACACACTCCGAGGACCCCCTGTAAATACTGACACACTTCCCGGGGACCCCTGTAAATACTGACACACTCCCCGGGGAACCCCTGTAAATACTGACACACTTCCCGGGGACCCCCTGTAAATACTGACACACTCCACGGGGACCCCATGTAATTACTGACACACTCCCCAGGGACTCCCTGAAAATACTGACACACTCCACGGGACCCCCTGTAAATACTGACACACTCCGCGGGGACCCCCTGTAAATAATGACAAACTCCCGAGGACACCCTGTAAATACTGACACAGTCCCGGGGAACCCCTCTAAATAATGACACACTCCCGAGGACTCCCTGTAAATACTGACACGCTCCCAGGGGACCACCTGCAAATACTGGCACACTGCCTGGGACCCCCTGGAAATACTGACACACTCCTCGGGGACCCCCTGTAAATACTGACACACTCCCTGGGGACCCCCTGTAATTACTGACACACTCCCTGGGACCCCCCAGTAAATACTGACACACTCCCCGGGGAACACCTGCAAATACTGACACACTCGGGTGACCCCCTGTAAATACTGACACACTCCCCGGTGACCCCCTGTAATTACTGACACACTCCCTGGGGACACCCTGTAAATACTGACTCACTCCCCGGGGACACCCTGTAAATAATGACACACTCCCCGGGGACCACATGCAAATACTGGCACACTGCCGGGGACCCCCTGTAAATACTGACACACTCCCCGGGGACCCCCTGTAAATACTGACATACTCCGGGGACCCCCTGTAAATACTGACGCACTCCCCGGGGACCCCCTGTAAATAATGACAAACTCCCCGGGGACCCCCTGTAAATACTGACACACTCCACGGGGACTCCCGATAAATACTGACACACTCCACGGGGACTCCCTGTAAATACTGACACACTACACGGGGACCCCCTGAAAATACTGACACACTCCCTGGGGACCCCCTGTAAATACTGACACACTCCCCGGAGACCCCCTGTAAATACTGACGCACTCCCCGGTGACCGTCTCTAATTACTGACACACTCCCTGGGGATTCCCTGTAATTACTGACACACTGCCTGGGGACCCCCTGTTAATACTGACACACTCATCGGGGACCACCTGCAAATACTGACACACTCGGGAGAACCCCTGTAAATACTGACACACTCCCCGAGGACCCCCTGTAATTACTGTCACACACCCTGGGGACCCCCTGTAAATACTGACACACTCCCCGGGGACCCCCTGTAAAAAATGACATACTCCGGAGGACACCCTGTAAATAATGACACACTCCCGAGGACTTCCTGTAAATACTGACACACTCCCCGGGGACCGCCTGCAAATACTGGCACACTGCCTGGGACCCCCTGTAAATACTGACACACTCCCCAGGGACCCCCTGTAAATACTGACACACTCCCCGGTGACCCCCTGTAATTACTGACACACTCCCTGGGGACCCCCTGTAATTACTGACACACTCCCTGAAACACCCTGTAAATACTGACACACTCCCCGGGGACCATCTGCAAATACTGACACACTCGTGTGACCCCCTGTAATACTGACACACTCCCCGGGGACTCCCTGTAATTACTGACACACTCCCTGGGGACCCCCTGTAAATACTGACACACTCCCCGGGGACCCCCTGTAAATAATGACACACTCTCCGGGGACCACCTGCAAATACTGGCACACTGTCCGGACCCCCTGAAAATACTGACACACTCCGGGGTTCCCCGGTAAATACCGACACACTCCCGGGTCCCCGTGTCAATACCGACACACTCCCCGGGGACCCCCTGTAAATACTGACACACTCCCGGGGACTCCCTGTAAATATCGACACATTCCCCGGGGAATCCCTGTAAATACTGACACACTCCCCGGTGACTCCCTGTAAATACTGACACACTCCCCGGGGACCCCCTGTAAATACTGACACACTCCCCGGGGACCACCTGTAAATACTGACACACTCCCCGGGGACTCCCTGTAAATACTGACACACTCCCCGGGGACCCTGTAAATACTCACACACTGCCGGGGACCCACTGTAATTACTGACACACTCCCCGGGGACCCCCTGTAAATACTGACACACTCCCCGGGGACCCTTTAAATACTCACACTCTGCCGGGGACCCACTGTAAATACTGACACACTCCCCGGGAACCCCCTGTAAATACCGACACACTCCCCGGGGACCCCCTTTAAATATTGACACACTCCCGGGGACCCATTGTAAATACTGACACACTCCACGGGGGACCCCATGTACATACTGACACACTCCGGGGACCCCCTGTAAATACTGACACACTTCCCGGGGACCCCCTGTAAATACTGACACACTCCACGGGGACCCCATGTAAATACTGACACACTCCCCAGGGACTCCCTGAAAATACTGACACACTCCACGGGACCCCCTGTAAATACTGACACACTCCGCGGGGACCCCCTGTAAATAATGACATACTCCCAGGGGACCACCTGCAAATACTGGCACACTGCCTGGGACCCCCTGTAAATACTGACACACTCCTCGGGGACCCCCTGTAAATACTGACACACTCCCTGGGGACCCCCTGTAATTACTGACACACTCCCTGGGACCCCCCAGTAAATACTGACACACTCCCCGGGGAACACCTTCAAATACTGACACACTCGGGTGACCCCCTGTAAATACTGACACACTCCCCGGGGACCCCCTGTAATTACTGACACACTCCCTGGGGACACCCTGTAAATACTGACTCACTCCCCGGGGACACCCTGTAAATAATGACACACTCCCCGGGGACCACATGCAAATACTGGCACACTGCCGGGGACCCCCTGTAAATACTGACACACTCCCCGTGGAACCCCTGTAAATACTGACATACTCCGGGGACCCCCTGTAAATACTGATGCACTCCCCGGGGACCCCCTGTAAATAATGACAAACTCGCCGGGGACCCCCTGTAAATACTGACACACTCCACGGGGACTCCCGATAAATACTGACACACTCCACGGGGACTCCCTGTAAATACTGACACACTCCACGGGGACTCCCTGTAAATACTGACACACTACCCGGGGACCCCCTGTAAATACTGACACACTCCCCGGGGACCCCCTGTAAATAATGACACACTCCCCGGGTACCCCCTGAAAATACTGACACACTCCCTGGGGACCCCCTGTAAATACTGACACACTCCCCGGGGACCCCCTGTAAATACTGACGCACTCCCCGGTGACCGTCTCTAATTACTGACACACTCCCTGGGGACTCCCTGTAATTACTGACACACTGCCTGGGGACCCCCTGTTAATACTGACACACTCATCGGGGACCACCTGCAAATACTGACACACTCGGGTGAACACCTGTAAATACTGGCACACTCCCCGGGGACCCCCTGTAATTACTGTCACACTCCCTGGGGACCCCCTGTAAATACTGACACACTCCCCGGGGACCCCCTGTAAAAAATGACATACTCCCGAGGACACCCTGTAAATAATGACACACTCCCGAGGACTTTCTGTAAATACTGACACACTCCCCGGGGACCACCTGCAAATACTGGCACACTGCCTGGGACCCCCTGTAAATACTGACACACTCCCCAGGGACCCCCTGTAAATACTGACACACTCCCCGGTGACCCCCTGTAATTACTGACACACTCCCTGGGGACCCCCTGTAATTACTGACACAATCCCTGAAACACCCTGTAAATACTGACACACTCCCCGGGGACCATCTGCAAATACTGACACACTCGGGTGACCCCCTGTAATACTGACACACTCCCCGGGGACTCCCTGTAATTACTGACACACTCCCTGGGGACCCACTGTAAATACTGACACACTCCCCGGAGACCCCCTGTAAATAATGACACACTCTCCGGGGACCACCTGCAATTACTGGCACACTGCCCGGACCCCCTGAAAATACTGACACACTCCGGGGACCCCCTGTAAATACCGACACACTCCCGGGTCCCCGTGTCAATACCGACACACTCCCCGGGGACCCCCTGTAAATACTGACACACTCCCGGGGACTCCCTGTAAATATCGACACATTCCCCGGGGAATCCCTGTAAATACTGACACACTCCCCGGTGACTCCCTGTAAATACTGACACACTCCCCGGGGACCCCCTGTAAATACTGACACACTCCCCGGGGACCACCTGTAAATACTGACACACTCCCCGGGGACTCCCTGTAAATACTGACACACTACCCGGGGACCCTGTAAATACTCACACACTGCCGGGGACCCACTGTAATTACTGACACACTCCCCGGGGACCCCCTGTAAATACTGACACACTCCCCGGGGACCCTTTAAATACTCACACTCTGCCGGGGACCCACTGTAAATACTGACACACTCCCCGGGAACCCCCTGTAAATACCGACACACTCCCCGGGGACCCCCTTTAAATATTGACACACTCCCGGGGACCCATTGTAAATACTGACACACTCCACGGGGGACCCCATGTACATACTGACACACTCCGGGGACCCCCTGTAAATACTGACACACTTCCCGGGGACCCCTGTAAATACTGACACACTCCCCGGGGAACCCCTGTAAATACTGACACACTTCCCGGGGACCCCCTGTAAATACTGACACACTCCACGGGGACCCCATGTAATTACTGACACACTCCCCAGGGACTCCCTGAAAATACTGACACACTCCACGGGACCCCCTGTAAATACTGACACACTCCGCGGGGACCCCCTGTAAATAATGACATACTCCCGAGGACACCCTGTAAATACTGACACAGTCCCGGGGAACCCTTCTAAATAATGACACACTCCCGAGGACTCCCTGTAAATACTGACACCCTCCCAGGGGACCTCCTGCAAATACTGGCACACTGCCTGGGACCCCCTGTAAATACTGACACACTCCTCTGGGACCCCCTGTAAATACTGACACACTCCCTGGGGACCCCCTGTAATTACTGACACACTCCCTGGGACCCCCCAGTAAATACTGACACACTCCCCGGGGAACACCTTCAAATACTGACACACTCGGGTGACCCCCTGTAAATACTGACACACTCCCCGGGGACCCCCTGTAATTACTGACACACTCCCTGGGGACACCCTGTAAATACTGACTCACTCCCCGGGGACACCCTGTAAATAATGACACACTCCCCGGGGACCACATGCAAATACTGGCACACTGCCGGGGACCCCCTGTAAATACTGACACACTCCCCGGGGACCCGCTGTAAATACTGACATACTCCGGGGACCCCCTGTAAATACTGAGGCACTCCCCGGGGACCCCCTGTAAATAATGACAAACTCGCCGGGGACCCCCCGATAAATACTGACACACTCCACGGGGACTCCCTGTAAATACTGACACACTACCCGTGGACCCCCTGTAAATACTGACACACTCCGGGGAACCCCTGTAAATACTGACACACTCCCCGGGGACCCCCTGAAAATACTGACGCACTCCATTGACCCACTGTAAAATACTGACACAGTCCCCGGGGACCCCCTGTAAATAATGACACACTCCCGAGGACACCCTGTAAATACTGACACACTCCCCGCGGACCCCCTGTAAATAATGACACACTCCCCGGGGACCACCTGTAAATACAGACGTACTCCGGGGACCCCCTGTAAATACTGATGCACTACCCGGGGACTCCCTGTAAATACTACACTCCGGGGACCCCCTGTAAATACTGACACACTCCCCGGGGTCCCCCTGTAATTACTGACACACACCCCGGGGACTCCCTGTAAATACTGACTCACTCCGGGGACCCCCTGTAAATACTGACACACTCCCAGGGACCCCCTGTAAATATTGACACACTCACCGGGGACCCCCATTAAATACTGACACACTCCCAGGGGACCCCCTGTAAAAACTGACACACTCCCCGAGGACATCCTGTAAATACTGACACACACCCCGGGACCTCCTGTAAATACTGACACACTCCCCGGAAGCCCCTGTAAATACTGACACACTCCCCGGGACCCCCTGTAAATACTGACACACTGCCCGGGAGCCCCTGTAAATAATGACACACTCTCCAGGACCCAATGTAATTACTGACACACTCCCCGTGGAATCCTTGTAAAAACTGACACACTCCCCGGGGAATCCCTGTAAATACTGACACAGTCCCCAGGGACCCCCTGTAAATACTGACACACTCCGTGGACCCCCTGTAAATACTGACACACTCCCCGGGGACCCCTGTAATTATTGACACACTCCCCAGGGACTCCCTGAAAATACTGACACACTCCACGGGTCCCCCTGTAAATACTGACACACACCCCGGGGACCCCCTGTAAATACTGACACACTCCCCGGGGACCCCCTTTAAATAATGACACACTCCCCGGGTACCCCCTGAAAATACTGACACACTCCCTGGGGACCCCCTGTAAATACTGACACACTCCCCGGGGACCCCCTGTAAATACTGACGCACTCCCCGGGGACTCCCTGTAAATATTGACACACTCCCGTGGACCCCCTGTAAATACTGACACACTCTACGGGGGACCCCATGCACATACTGACACACTCCCCGGGGACCCCCTGTAAATACTGACACACTCCCCGGGGACCCACTGTAAATACTGACACACTCCCCGGGGACCCCCTGTAAAAAATGACATACTCCCGAGGACACGCTGTAAATAATGACACACTCCCGAGGACTCCCTGTAAATACTGACACACTCCCCGGGGACCACCTGCAAATACTGGCACACTGCCTTGGACACCCTGTAAATACTGACACACTCTCCAGGGATCCCTGTAAATACTGACACACTCCCCGGTGACCCCCTGTAATTACTGACACACTCCCTGGGGACCCCCTGTAAAAACTGACACACTCCCCGGGGACCATCTGCAAATACTGACACACTCGGCTGACCCCCTGTAATTACTGACACACTCCCTGGGGACCCCCTGTAAATACTGACACACTCCCCGGTGACCTCCTGTAAATACTGACACTCTCCCCATGGACTCCCTGTCACTACTGACACACTCCACGGGGACCCCCTGTAAATATTGACACACTCCACGGCGTATCCCTGTAAATACTGACACACTCCCCGGAGAATCCCTGTAAATACTGAAACACTCCCCGGGGACCCCCTGTAAATACTGACACACTCCCCGAGGACCCCGTAAATACTCACACACTGCCGGGGACCCCCTGTAATTACTGACACACTCCCCGGGAACCCCCTGTAAATACAGACACACTCCCCGGGGACCCCCTTTAAATACTGACACACTCCGGGAACCCCCTGTCAATCCTGACATACTCCCCGGGGACCCCCTGTAATAGCCAACACACTCACCGGGGACCCCCTGTAAATACTGACACACTCCCCGGGGACTCCCTGTAAATACTGACACACTCCCAGGTACCCCGTGAAAATACTGACACTCTCCCCGGGGACCACCTGCAAATACTGACACACTCCCCGGGGACCCCCTGTAAATACTGACACACTCCCGGGGACTCCCTGTAAATATCGACACATTCCCCGGGGAATCCCTGTAAATACTGACAAACTCCCCGGTGACTCCCTGTAAATACTGACACACTCCCCGGGGACCCCCTGTAAATACTGACACACTCCCCGGGGACCACCTGTAAATACTGACACACTCCCCGGGGACTCCCTGTAAATACTGACACACTCCCCGGGGACCCTGTAAATACTCACACACTGCCGGGGACCCACTGTAATTACTGACACACTCCCCGGGGACACCCTGTAAATACTGACACACTCCCCGGGGATCCTTTAAATACTCACACTCTGCCGGGGACCCACTGTAAATACTGACACACTCCCCGGGAACCCCCTGTAAATACCGACACACTCCCCGGGGACCCCCTTTAAATATTGACACACTCCCGGGGACCCATTGTAAATACTGACACACTCCACGGGGGACCCCATGTACATACTGACACACTCCGAGGACCCCCTGTAAATACTGACACACTTCCCGGGGACCCCTGTAAATACTGACACACTCCCCGGGGAACCCCTGTAAATACTGACACACTTCCCGGGGACCCCCTGTAAATACTGACACACTCCACGGGGACCCCATGTAATTACTGACACACTCCCCAGGGACTCCCTGAAAATACTGACACACTCCACGGGACCCCCTGTAAATACTGACACACTCCGCGGGGACCCCCTGTAAATAATGACAAACTCCCGAGGACACCCTGTAAATACTGACACAGTCCCGGGGAACCCCTCTAAATAATGACACACTCCCGAGGACTCCCTGTAAATACTGACACGCTCCCAGGGGACCACCTGCAAATACTGGCACACTGCCTGGGACCCCCTGGAAATACTGACACACTCCTCGGGGACCCCCTGTAAATACTGACACACTCCCTGGGGACCCCCTGTAATTACTGACACACTCCCTGGGACCCCCCAGTAAATACTGACACACTCCCCGGGGAACACCTGCAAATACTGACACACTCGGGTGACCCCCTGTAAATACTGACACACTCCCCGGTGACCCCCTGTAATTACTGACACACTCCCTGGGGACACCCTGTAAATACTGACTCACTCCCCGGGGACACCCTGTAAATAATGACACACTCCCCGGGGACCACATGCAAATACTGGCACACTGCCGGGGACCCCCTGTAAATACTGACACACTCCCCGGGGACCCCCTGTAAATACTGACATACTCCGGGGACCCCCTGTAAATACTGACGCACTCCCCGGGGACCCCCTGTAAATAATGACAAACTCCCCGGGGACCCCCTGTAAATACTGACACACTCCACGGGGACTCCCGATAAATACTGACACACTCCACGGGGACTCCCGATAAATACTGACACACTCCACGGGGACTCCCTGTAAATACTGACACACTACACGGGGACCACCTGCAAATACTGACACACTCGGGAGAACCCCTGTAAATACTGACACACTCCCCGAGGACCCCCTGTAATTACTGTCACACACCCTGGGGACCCCCTGTAAATACTGACACACTCCCCGGGGACCCCCTGTAAAAAATGACATACTCCGGAGGACACCCTGTAAATAATGACACACTCCCGAGGACTTCCTGTAAATACTGACACACTCCCCGGGGACCGCCTGCAAATACTGGCACACTGCCTGGGACCCCCTGTAAATACTGACACACTCCCCAGGGACCCCCTGTAAATACTGACACACTCCCCGGTGACCCCCTGTAATTACTGACACACTCCCTGGGGACCCCCTGTAATTACTGACACACTCCCTGAAACACCCTGTAAATACTGACACACTCCCCGGGGACCATCTGCAAATACTGACACACTCGTGTGACCCCCTGTAATACTGACACACTCCCCGGGGACTCCCTGTAATTACTGACACACTCCCTGTGGACCCCCTGTAAATACTGACACACTCCCCGGGGACCCCCTGTAAATAATGACACACTCTCCGGGGACCACCTGCAAATACTGGCACACTGCCCGGACCCCCTGAAAATACTGACACACTCCGGGGTTCCCCGGTAAATACCGACACACTCCCGGGTCCCCGTGTCAATACCGACACACTCCCCGGGGACCCCCTGTAAATACTGACACACTCCCGGGGACTCCCTGTAAATATCGACACATTCCCCGGGGAATCCCTGTAAATACTGACACACTCCCCGGTGACTCCCTGTAAATACTGACACACTCCCCGGGGACCCCCTGTAAATACTGACACACTCCCCGGGGACCACCTGTAAATACTGACACACTCCCCGGGGACTCCCTGTAAATACTGACACACTCCCCGGGGACCCTGTAAATACTCACACACTGCCGGGGACCCACTGTAATTACTGACACACTCCCCGGGGACCCCCTGTAAATACTGACACACTCCCCGGGGACCCTTTAAATACTCACACTCTGCCGGGGACCCACTGTAAATACTGACACACTCCCCGGGAACCCCCTGTAAATACCGACACACTCCCCGGGGACCCCCTTTAAATATTGACACACTCCCGGGGACCCATTGTAAATACTGACACACTCCACGGGGGACCCCATGTACATACTGACACACTCCGGGGACCCCCTGTAAATACTGACACACTTCCCGGGGACCCCCTGTAAATACTGACACACTCCACGGGGACCCCATGTAAATACTGACACACTCCCCAGGGACTCCCTGAAAATACTGACACACTCCACGGGACCCCCTGTAAATACTGACACACTCCGCGGGGACCCCCTGTAAATAATGACATACTCCCAGGGGACCACCTGCAAATACTGGCACACTGCCTGGGACCCCCTGTAAATACTGACACACTCCTCGGGGACCCCCTGTAAATACTGACACACTCCCTGGGGACCCCCTGTAATTACTGACACACTCCCTGGGACCCCCCAGTAAATACTGACACACTCCCCGGGGAACACCTTCAAATACTGACACACTCGGGTGACCCCCTGTAAATACTGACACACTCCCCGGGGACCCCCTGTAATTACTGACACACTCCCTGGGGACACCCTGTAAATACTGACTCACTCCCCGGGGACACCCTGTAAATAATGACACACTCCCCGGGGACCACATGCAAATACTGGCACACTGCCGGGGACCCCCTGTAAATACTGACACACTCCCCGTGGAACCCCTGTAAATACTGACATACTCCGGGGACCCCCTGTAAATACTGATGCACTCCCCGGGGACCCCCTGTAAATAATGACAAACTCGCCGGGGACCCCCTGTAAATACTGACACACTCCACGGGGACTCCCGATAAATACTGACACACTCCACGGGGACTCCCTGTAAATACTGACACACTCCACGGGGACTCCCTGTAAATACTGACACACTACCCGGGGACCCCCTGTAAATACTGACACACTCCCCGGGGACCCCCTGTAAATAATGACACACTCCCCGGGTACCCCCTGAAAATACTGACACACTCCCTGGGGACCCCCTGTAAATACTGACACACTCCCCGGGGACCCCCTGTAAATACTGACGCACTCCCCGGTGACCGTCTCTAATTACTGACACACTCCCTGGGGACTCCCTGTAATTACTGACACACTGCCTGGGGACCCCCTGTTAATACTGACACACTCATCGGGGACCACCTGCAAATACTGACACACTCGGGTGAACACCTGTAAATACTGGCACACTCCCCGGGGACCCCCTGTAATTACTGTCACACTCCCTGGGGACCCCCTGTAAATACTGACACACTCCCCGGGGACCCCCTGTAAAAAATGACATACTCCCGAGGGCACCCTGTAAATAATGACACACTCCCGAGGACTTTCTGTAAATACTGACACACTCCCCGGGGACCACCTGCAAATACTGGCACACTGCCTGGGACCCCCTGTAAATACTGACACACTCCCCAGGGACCCCCTGTAAATACTGACACACTCCCCGGTGACCCCCTGTAATTACTGACACACTCCCTGGGGACCCCCTGTAATTACTGACACAATCCCTGAAACACCCTGTAAATACTGACACACTCCCCGGGGACCATCTGCAAATACTGACACACTCGGGTGACCCCCTGTAATACTGACACACTCCCCGGGGACTCCCTGTAATTACTGACACACTCCCTGGGGACCCACTGTAAATACTGACACACTCCCCGGAGACCCCCTGTAAATAATGACACACTCTCCGGGGACCACCTGCAATTACTGGCACACTGCCCGGACCCCCTGAAAATACTGACACACTCCGGGGACCCCCTGTAAATACCGACACACTCCCGGGTCCCCGTGTCAATACCGACACACTCCCCGGGGACCCCCTGTAAATACTGACACACTCCCGGGGACTCCCTGTAAATATCGACACATTCCCCGGGGAATCCCTGTAAATACTGACACACTCCCCGGTGACTCCCTGTAAATACTGACACACTCCCCGGGGACCCCCTGTAAATACTGACACACTCCCCGGGGACCACCTGTAAATACTGACACACTCCCCGGGGACTCCCTGTAAATACTGACACACTACCCGGGGACCCTGTAAATACTCACATTGCCGGGGACCCACTGTAATTACTGACACACTCCCCGGGGACCCCCTGTAAATACTGACACACTCCCCGGGGACCCTTTAAATACTCACACTCTGCCGGGGACCCACTGTAAATACTGACACACTCCCCGGGAACCCCCTGTAAATACCGACACACTCCCCGGGGACCCCCTTTAAATATTGACACACTCCCGGGGACCCATTGTAAATACTGACACACTCCACGGGGGACCCCATGTACATACTGACACACTCCGGGGACCCCCTGTAAATACTGACACACTTCCCGGGGACCCCTGTAAATACTGACACACTCCCCGGGGAACCCCTGTAAATACTGACACACTTCCCGGGGACCCCCTGTAAATACTGACACACTCCACGGGGACCCCATGTAATTACTGACACACTCCCCAGGGACTCCCTGAAAATACTGACACACTCCACGGGACCCCCTGTAAATACTGACACACTCCGCGGGGACCCCCTGTAAATAATGACATACTCCCGAGGACACCCTGTAAATACTGACACAGTCCCGGGGAACCCTTCTAAATAATGACACACTCCCGAGGACTCCCTGTAAATACTGACACCCTCCCAGGGGACCTCCTGCAAATACTGGCACACTGCCTGGGACCCCCTGTAAATACTGACACACTCCTCTGGGACCCCCTGTAAATACTGACACACTCCCTGGGGACCCCCTGTAATTACTGACACACTCCCTGGGACCCCCCAGTAAATACTGACACACTCCCCGGGGAACACCTTCAAATACTGACACACTCGGGTGACCCCCTGTAAATACTGACACACTCCCCGGGGACCCCCTGTAATTACTGACACACTCCCTGGGGACACCCTGTAAATACTGACTCACTCCCCGGGGACACCCTGTAAATAATGACACACTCCCCGGGGACCACATGCAAATACTGGCACACTGCCGGGGACCCCCTGTAAATACTGACACACTCCCCGGGGACCCGCTGTAAATACTGACATACTCCGGGGACCCCCTGTAAATACTGAGGCACTCCCCGGGGACCCCCTGTAAATAATGACAAACTCGCCGGGGACCCCCCGATAAATACTGACACACTCCACGGGGACTCCCTGTAAATACTGACACACTACCCGTGGACCCCCTGTAAATACTGACACACTCCGGGGAACCCCTGTAAATACTGACACACTCCCCGGGGACCCCCTGAAAATACTGACGCACTCCATTGACCCACTGTAAAATACTGACACAGTCCCCGGGGACCCCCTGTAAATAATGACACACTCCCGAGGACACCCTGTAAATACTGACACACTCCCCGCGGACCCCCTGTAAATAATGACACACTCCCCGGGGACCACCTGTAAATACAGACGTACTCCGGGGACCCCCTGTAAATACTGATGCACTACCCGGGGACTCCCTGTAAATACTACACTCCGGGGACCCCCTGTAAATACTGACACACTCCCCGGGGACCCCCTGTAATTACTGACACACACCCCGGGGACTCCCTGTAAATACTGACTCACTCCGGGGACCCCCTGTAAATACTGACACACTCCCAGGGACCCCCTGTAAATATTGACACACTCACCGGGGACCCCCATTAAATACTGACACACTCCCAGGGGACCCCCTGTAAAAACTGACACACTCCCCGAGGACATCCTGTAAATACTGACACACACCCCGGGACCTCCTGTAAATACTGACACACTCCCCGGAAGCCCCTGTAAATACTGACACACTCCCCGGGACCCCCTGTAAATACTGACACACTGCCCGGGAGCCCCTGTAAATAATGACACACTCTCCGGGACCCAATGTAATTACTGACACACTCCCCGTGGAATCCTTGTAAAAACTGACACACTCCCCGGGGAATCCCTGTAAATACTGACACAGTCCCCAGGGACCCCCTGTAAATACTGACACACTCCGTGGACCCCCTGTAAATACTGACACACTCCCCGGGGACCCCTGTAATTATTGACACACTCCCCAGGGACTCCCTGAAAATACTGACACACTCCACGGGTCCCCCTGTAAATACTGACACACACCCCGGGGACCCCCTGTAAATACTGACACACTCCCCGGGGACCCCCTTTAAATAATGACACACTCCCCGGGTACCCCCTGAAAATACTGACACACTCCCTGGGGACCCCCTGTAAATACTGACACACTCCCCGGGGACCCCCTGTAAATACTGACGCACTCCCCGGGGACTCCCTGTAAATATTGACACACTCCCGTGGACCCCCTGTAAATACTGACACACTCTACGGGGGACCCCATGCACATACTGACACACTCCCCGGGGACCCCCTGTAAATACTGACACACTCCCCGGGGACCCACTGTAAATACTGACACACTCCCCGGGGACCCCCTGTAAAAAATGACATACTCCCGAGGACACGCTGTAAATAATGACACACTCCCGAGGACTCCCTGTAAATACTGACACACTCCCCGGGGACCACCTGCAAATACTGGCACACTGCCTTGGACACCCTGTAAATACTGACACACTCTCCAGGGATCCCTGTAAATACTGACACACTCCCCGGTGACCCCCTGTAATTACTGACACACTCCCTGGGGACCCCCTGTAAAAACTGACACACTCCCCGGGGACCATCTGCAAATACTGACACACTCGGCTGACCCCCTGTAATTACTGACACACTCCCTGGGGACCCCCTGTAAATACTGACACACTCCCCGGTGACCTCCTGTAAATACTGACACTCTCCCCATGGACTCCCTGTCACTACTGACACACTCCACGGGGACCCCCTGTAAATATTGACACACTCCACGGCGTATCCCTGTAAATACTGACACACTCCCCGGAGAATCCCTGTAAATACTGAAACACTCCCCGGGGACCCCCTGTAAATACTGACACACTCCCCGAGGACCCCGTAAATACCACACACTGCCGGGGACCCCCTGTAATTACTGACACACTCCCCGGGAACCCCCTGTAAATACAGACACACTCCCCGGGGACCCCCTTTAAATACTGACACACTCCGGGAACCCCCTGTCAATCCTGACATACTCCCCGGGGACCCCCTGTAATTGCCAACACACTCACCGGGGACCCCCTGTAAATACTGACACACTCCCCGGGGACTCCCTGTAAATACTGACACACTCCCAGGTACCCCGTGAAAATACTGACACTCTCCCCGGGGACCACCTGCAAATACTGACACACTCCCCGGGGACCCCCTGTAAATACTGACACACTCCCTGGGGACCCCCTGTAATTACTGACACACTCCCTGCGGCCCCCCTGTAAATACTGACACACTTCCCGGGGACCCCCTGTAAATACTGACACACTCCGCGGGGACCCCATGTAATTACTGACACACTCCCCAGGGTCTCCCTGAAAATACTGACACGCTCCCCGGGGGCCACCTGCAAATACTGACACACTCGGGTGACCCCCTGTAAATACTGACACACTCCCCGGGGACCCCCTGTAATTATTGAAACACTCCCTGGGGACACCCTGTAAATACTGAATCACTCCCCGGGGACCCCCTGTAAATAATGACACACTCCCCGGGGACCACCTGCAAATACTGGCACACTGCCGGGGACCCCCTGTAAATACTGACACACTCCCCGGGGACCCCCTGTAAATACTGACAAACTCCGGGGACCCCCTGTAAATACTGACACACTCCCCGGGGAACCCGTGTAATTACTGACACACTCCCAGGGACCCCCTGTAAATATTGACACACTCCCCAGGTACCCCCTGTAAATACCGACACACTCCCGGGTCCCCCTGTAAATACTGACACACTACCGGGGACTCCCTGTAAATATCGACACACTCCCCGGGGAATCCCTGTAAATACTGACACACTCCACAGTGACCTCCTGTAAATACTGACACTCTCCCCATGGGCTCCCTTTAAATACTGACGCACTCCCCGGGGACTCCCTGTAAATATTGGCACACACCCCGGGGAATCCCTGTAAATACTGACACACTCCTCGGGGACTCCCTGTAAATACTGACACACTCCCGGGTCCTCCTGTAAACACCGACACACTCCCCGGGAAACCCCTGTTAATATTGACACACTCCCGGGGATTCCCTGTAAATATCGACACACTCCCCGGGGAATCCCTGTAAATACTGCCACACTCCCCGGTGACCTCCTGTAAATACTGACACTCACCCCATGGACTCCCTGTAAATACTGACACACTCCCCGGGGACCCCCTGTAAATATTGGCACACTCCCCGGGGAATCCCTGTAAATACTGACACACTCCTCGTAGACTCCCTGTAAATACTGACACACTCCACGGGGAATCCGTATAAATACTGACACACTCCCCGGGGACCCCCTGTAAATACTGACACACTCCCCAGGGACCCCGTAAATACTCACACACTGCCGGGGACCCACTGTAATTACTGACACACTCCCCGGGAACCTCCTGTAAATACCGACACACTCCCCGGGGACCCCCTGTAAATACTGCCACACTCCCAGGGACCCCCTGTAAATCCTGACATGCTCCCCGGGGACCCCCTGTAATTACCAACACACTCACCGAGGACCCCCTGTAAATACTGACACACTCCCCGGGGACTCCCTGTAAATACTGGCACACTCCCGGGTGCACCCTGAAAATACTAACACACTCCCTGGGGACCCCCTGTAAATACTGACACACTCCCCGGGGACCCCCTGTAAATACTGACACACTCCCCGGGGACTGCCTGTAAATATTGACACACTCCCGTGGACCCCCTGTAAATACTGACACACTCCACGGTGGACCCCAAAGACATACTGACACACTCCGGGGACCCCCTGTAAATAATGACACACTTCCCGGGGACCCCCTGTAAATACTGACACACTCCCTGGGGACCCTCTGTAAATCCTGACACACTTCCCCGGGACCTCCTGTAAATAATGACACACTCCCCTGGTACCACATGCAAATACTGGCACACTGCCGGGGACCCCCTGTAAATACTGACACACTCCCCGGGGACCCCCTGTAAAGAATGACACACTCCCCGGGGACCCGCTGTAAATACTGACACACTCCACGGGGACTCCCGATAAATACTGACACACTCCACGGGGACTCCCTGTAAATACTGACACCCACGGGGAACCCCTGTAAATACTGACACACTCCCCGGGGACCCCCTGAAAATACTGACGCACTCCACGTGACCCACTGTAAAATACTGACACACTCCCCGGGGACCCCCTGTAAATAATGACACACTCCCGAGGACACCCTGTAAATACTGACACACTCCCCGGGGACCCCCTGTAAATAATGACACACTGCCCGGGGACCACCTGCAACTACTGGCACACTGCCGGGGACCCCCTGTAAATACTGACACACTCCCCGGGGACCCACTGTAAATACTGACGTACTCCGGGGACCCCCTGTAAATAATGACGCACTACCCGGGGCCTCCCTGTAAATACTACACTCCGGGGACCCCCTGTAAATACTGACACACTCACCGGGGACCCCCTGTAATTACTGACACACACCCCGCGGACCCCCTGTAAATACTGACTCACTCCGGGAACCCCCTGTAAATACTGACATACTCCCAGGGACCCCCTGTAAATATTTACACACACCCAGGGGACTCCCAGTAAATACTGACACACTCCCAGGGGACCCCCTGTAAAAACTGACACACTCCCCGAGGACATCCTGTAAATACTGACACACACCCCGGGACCTCCTGTAAATACTGACACACTCCCCGGGACCCCCTGTAAATACTGACACACTCCCCGGGACTCCCTGTAAATACTGACACACTCCCCGGGAGCCCCTGTAAATAATGACACACTCCCCGGGACCCAATGTAATTACTGACACGCTCCCCGTGGAATCCTTGAAAAAACTGACACACTCCCCGGGGAATCCCTGTAATTACTGACACACTCCCCAGGGACCCCCTGTAAATACCGACACAATCCCGGGAACCCCTGTAAATACTGACGCACTCCCCGGGGTCTCCCTGTAAATACTACACTCCGTGGACCCCCTGTAAATACTGACACACTCCCCGGGTCCTCCTGTAATTACTGACACACTAACAGGGACCCCCTGTAAATATTGACGCACTCCCCAGGGACCCCCTGTAAATACCGACACACTCCCAGGTCCCCCTGTAAATACTGACACACTCCCGGGGACTCCCTGTAAATATCGACACACTCCCCGGGGAATCCCTGTAAATACTAACACACTCCCCGGTGACCTCCTGTAAATACTGACACTATCCCCATGGACTCCCTGTAAATACTGACACCTCCCCGGGGACCCCCTGTAAATATTGACACACTCCCCGGGGAATCCCTGTAAATACTGACACACTCCTCGTAGACTCCCTGTAAATACTGACACACTCCCCTAGGGAATCCCTCTAAATACTGACACACTCCCCGGGGACCCCCTGTAAATACTGACACACTCCCCGGGAACCCCGTAAATACTCACACACTGCCGGGGACCAACTGTAATTACTGACACACTCCCCGGGAACCTCCTGTAAATACCGACACACTCCCCGGGGACCCACTGTAAATACTGCCACACTTCCGGGGACCCCCTGTAAATCCTGACATACTCCCCGGGGACCCCCTGTAATTACCAACACACTCACCAGGGACCCCCTGTAAATACTGACACACTCCCCGGGGACTCCCTGTAAATACTGACACACTCCCGGGTACACCCTGAAAATACTGACGCACTCCCTGGGGACCCCCTGTAAATACTGACACACTCCCCGGGGACCCCCTGTAAATACTGACACACTCCCCGGGGCTCCCTGTAAATATTGACACACTCCCGTGGACCCCCTGTAAATACTGACACACTCCCCGGGGACTGCCTGTAAATATTGACACACTCCCGTGGACCCCCTGTAAATACTGACACACTCCACGGTGGACCCCAAAGACATACTGACACACTCCGGGGACCCCCTGTAAATAATGACACACTTCCCGGGGACCCCCTGTAAATACTGACACACTCCCTGGGGACCCTCTGTAAATACTGACACACTTCCCCGGGACCACCTGTAAATAATGACACACTCCCCTGGTACCACATGCAAATACTGGCACACTGCCGGGGACCCCCTGTAAATACTGACACACTCCCCGGGGACCCCCTGTAAATAATGACACACTCCCCGGGGACCCGCTGTAAATACTGACACACTCCACGGGGACTCCCGATAAATACTGACACACTCCACGGGGACTCCCTGTAAATACTGACACACTACCCGGGGACCCCCTGTAAATACTGACACCCACGGGGAACCCCTGTAAATACTGACACACTCCACGGGGACCCCCTGAAAATACTGACGCACTCCACGTGACCCACTGTAAAATACTGACACACTCCCCGGGGACCCCCTGTAAATAATGACACACTCCCGAGGACACCCTGTAAATACTGACACACTCCCCGGGGACCCCCTGTAAATAATGACACACTGCCCGGGGACCACCTGCAACTACTGGCACACTGCCGGGGACCCCCTGTAAATACTGACACACTCCCCGGGGACCCACTGTAAATACTGACGTACTCCGGGGACCCCCTGTAAATAATGACGCACTACCCGGGGCCTCCCTGTAAATACTACACTCCGGGGACCCCCTGTAAATACTGACACACTCACCGGGGACCCCCTGTAATTACTGACACACACCCCGTGGACCCCCTGTAAATACTGACTCACTCCGGGAACCCCCTGTAAATACTGACATACTCCCAGGGACCCCCTGTAAATATTTACACACACCCAGGGGACCCCCAGTAAATACTGACACACTCCCAGTGGACCCCCTGTAAAAACTGACACACTCCCCGAGGACATCCTGTAAATACTGACACACACCCCGGGACCTCCTGTAAATACTGACACACTCCCCGGGACCCCCTGTAAATACTGACACACTCCCCGGGACTCCCTGTAAATACTGACACACTCCCCGGGAGCCCCTGTAAATAATGACACACTCCCCGGGACCCAATGTAATTACTGACACGCTCCCCGTGGAATACTTGAAAAAACTGACACACTCCCCGGGGAATCCCTGTAATTACTGACACACTCCCCAGGGACCCCCTGTAAATACCGACACAATCCCGGGACCCCCTGTAAATACTGACGCACTCCCCGGGGTCTCCCTGTAAATACTACACTCCGTGGAACCCCTGTAAATACTGACACACTCCCCGGGTCCTCCTGTAATTACTGACACACTCCCAGGGACCCCCTGTAAATATTGACGCACTCCCCAGGGACCCCCTGTAAATACCGACACACTCCCAGGTCCCCCTGTAAATACTGACACACTCCCGGGGACTCCCTGTAAATATCGACACACTCCCCGGGGAATCCCTGTAAATACTAACACACTCCCCGGTGACCTCCTGTAAATACTGACACTATCCCCATGGACTCCCTGTAAATACTGACACCTCCCCGGGGACCCCCTGTAAATATTGACACACTCCCCGGGGAATCCCTGTAAATACTGACACACTCCTCGTAGACTCCCTGTAAATACTGACACACTCCCCTAGGGAATCCCTCTAAATACTGACACACTCCCCGGGGACCCCCTGTAAATACTGACACACTCCCCGGGAACCCCGTAAATACTCACACACTGCCGGGGACCAACTGTAATTACTGACACACTCCCCGGGAACCTCCTGTAAATACCGACACACTCCCCGGGGACCCACTGTAAATACTGCCACACTTCCGGGGACCCCCTGTAAATCCTGACATACTCCCCGGGGACCCCCTGTAATTACCAACACACTCACCAGGGACCCCCTGTAAATACTGACACACTCCCCGGGGACTCCCTGTAAATACTGACACACTCCCGGGTACACCCTGAAAATACTGACGCACTCCCTGGGGACCCCCTGTAAATACTGACACACTCCCCGGGGACCCCCTGTAAATACTGACACACTCCCCGGGGCTCCCTGTAAATATTGACACACTCCCGTGGACCCCCTGTAAATACTGACACACTCCACGGTGGACCCCATGTACATACTGACACACTCCGGGGACCCCCTGTAAATACTGACACACTTCCCGGGGACCCCCTGTAAATAATGACACACTCCCCGGGGACCCTCTGTAAATACTGACACACTTCCCGGGGACCCCCTGTAAATACTGACACACTCCCCGGGGACCCCCTGTAATTACTGACACACTCCCCAGGGACTCCCTGAAAATACTGACACACTCCACGGGACCGCCTGTAAATACTGACACACTCCCCGTGTACACCCTGTAAATAATGACATACTTTCGAGGACACCCTGTAAATACTGACACACTCCCGGGGACCCCCACTAAATAATGACACACACCCGAGGACTCCCTGTAAAAACTGACACACTCCCCGGGGACCACCTGCAAATACTGACACACTGCCTGGGACACCCGGTAAATACTGACACACTCCCCGGGGACCCCCTGTAAATACTGACACACTCCCCGGTGACCCCCTCTAATTACTGACACACTCCCTGGGGACTCCCTGTAATTACTGACACACTGCCTGGGGACCCCCTGTTAATACTGACACACTCCCCAGGGACCACCTGCAAATACTAACACACTCGGGTGACCCCCTGTAAATACTGACACACTCCCCGGGGACTCCCTATAATTACTGTCACACTCCCTGGGGACCCCCTGTAAATACTGACACACTCCACGGGGACCCCCTGTAAAAAATGGCATACTCCCGAGGACACCCTGTAAATAATGACACACTCCCGAGGACTTCCTCTAAATACTGACACACTCCCCGGGGACCACCTGCAAATACTGGCACACTGCCTGGGACCCCCTGTAAATACTGACACACTCCCCAGGGACCCCCTGTAAATACTGACACACTCCCCGGTGACACCCTGTAATTACTGACACACTCCCTGGGGACCCCCTGTAATTACTGACACACTCCCTGAAACACCCTGTAAATACTGATCCACTCCCCGGGGACCATCTGCAAATACTGACACACTCGGGTGACCGCCTGTAATACTGACACACACCCCGGGGACTCCTTGTAATTACTGACACACTCCCTGGGGACCCCCTGTAAATACTGACACACTTCCCGGGGACCCCCTGTAAATAATGACACACTCTCCGGGGACCACCTGCAAATACTGGCACACTGCCCGGACCCCCTGAAAATACTGACACACTCCGGGGACCCCCTGTAAATACCGACACACTCCCGGCTCCCCGTGTAAATACCGACACACTCCCCGGGGACCCCCTGTAAATACTGACACACTCCCGGGGACCCCCTCTAAATAATGACACACTCCCGAGGACTCCCTGTAAATACTGACACCCTCCCAGGGGACCACCTGCAAATACTGGCACACTGCCTGGGACCCCCTGTAATTACTGACACAAACCCCGGGGACCCCCTGTAAATACTGACTCACTCCGGGGACCCCCTGTAAATACTGACACACTCCCAGGGACCCCCTGTAAATATTGACACACTCACCGGGGACCCACAGTAAATACTGACACACTCCCAGGGGACCCCCTGTAAAAACTGACACACTCCCCGAGGACATCCTGTAAATACTGACACACACCCCGGGACCTCCTGTAAATACTGACACACTCCCCTAGACCCCCTGTAAATACTGACACACTCCCCGGGACCCCCTGTAAATACTGACACACTGCCCGGGAGCCCTGTAAATAATGACACACTCTCCGGGACCCAATGTTATTACTGACACACTCCCCGGGGACCCTGTAAATACTCACACACTGCCGGGGACCCACTGTAATTACTGACACACTCCCCGGGGACCCCCTGTAAATGCTGACACACTCCCCGGGGACCCTGTAAATACTCACACTCTGCCGGGGACCCACTGTAAATACTGACACACTCCCCGGGAACCCCCTGTAAATACCGACACACTCCCCGGGGACCCCCTTTAAATACTGACACACTCCCGGGGACCCCGTGTAAATACTGACACACTCCACGGGGGACCCCATGTACATACTGACACACTCCGGGGACCCCCTGTAAATACTGACACAATTCCCGGGGACCCCTGTAAATACTGACACACTCCCCGGGGACCCCCTGTAAATACTGACACACTTCCCGGGGACCCCCTGTAAATACTGACACACTCCACGGGGACCCCATGTAATTACTGACACACTCCCCAGGGACTCCCTGAAAATACTGACACACTCCACGGGACCCCCTGTAAATACTGACACACTCCGCGGGGACCCCCTGTAAATAATGTCATACTCCCGAGGACACCCTGTAAATACTGACACAGTCCCGGGGAACCCCTCTAAATAATGACACACTCCCGAGGACTCCCTGTAAATACTGACACCCTCCTAGGGGACCACCTGCAAATACTGGCACACTGCCTGGGACCCCCTGTAATTACTGACACAAACCCCGGGGACCCCCTGTAAATACTGACTCACTCCGAGGACCCCCTGTAAATACTGACACACTCCCAGGGACCCCCTGTAAATATTGACACACTCACCGGGGACCCACAGTAAATACTGACACACTCCCAGGGGACCCCCTGTAAAAACTGACACACTCCCCGAGGACATCCTGTAAATACTGACACACACCCCGGGACCTCCTGTAAATACTGACACACTCCCCGAGACCCCCTGTAAATACTGACACAGTCCCCGGGACCCCCTGTAAATACTGACACACTGCCCGGGAGCCCTGTAAATAATGACACACTCTCCGGGACACAATGTAAATGCTGACACACTCCCCGTGGAATCCTTGTAAAAACTGACACACTCCCCGGGGAATCCCTGTAAATACTGATACAGTCCCCAGGGACCCCCTGTAAATACTGACACACTCCGTGGACCCCCTGTAAATACAGACACACTCCCCGGGGACCCCTGTAATTATTGACATACTCCCCAGGGACTCCCTGAAATTACTGACACACTCCACGGGACCCCCTGTAAATACTGACACACACCCCGGGGACCCCCTGTAAATACTGGCACACTCCCCGGGGACCCCCTGTAAATAATGACACACTCCCCGGGGACTCCCTGTAAATACTGACACACTCCCCGGGGACCCTGTAAATACTCACACACTGCCGGGGACCCACTGTAATTACTGACACACTCCCCGGGGACCCCCTGTAAATGCTGACACACTCCCCGGGGACCCTGTAAATACTCACCCTCTGCCGGGGACCCACTGTAAATACTGACACACTCCCCGGGAACCCCCTGTAAATACCGACACACTCCCCGGGGACCCCCTTTAAATACTGACACACTCCCGGGGACCCCATGTAAATACTGACACACTCCACGGGGGACCCCATGTACATACTGACACACTCCGGGGACCCCCTGTAAATACTGACACAATTCCCGGGGACCCCTGTAAATACTGACACACTCCCCGGGGACCCCCTGTAAATACTGACACACTTCCCGGGGACCCCCTGTAAATACTGACACACTCCACGGGGACCCCATGTAATTACTGACACACTCCCCAGGGACTCCCTGAAAATACTGACACACTCCACGGGACCCCCTGTAAATACTGACACACTCCGCGGGGACCCCCTGTAAATAATGTCATACTCCCGAGGACACCCTGTAAATACTGACACAGTCCCGGGGAACCCCTCTAAATAATGACACACTCCCGAGGACTCCCTGTAAATACTGACACCCTCCCAGGGGACCACCTGCAAATACTGGCACACTGCCTGGGACCCCCTGTAATTACTGACACAAACCCCGGGGACCCCCTGTAAATACTGACTCACTCCGGGGACCCCCTGTAAATACTGACACACTCCCAGGGACCCCCTGTAAATATTGACACACTCACCGGGGACCCACAGTAAATACTGACACACTCCCAGGGGACCCCCTGTAAAAACTGACACACTCCCCGAGGACATCCTGTAAATACTGACACACACCCCGGGACCTCCTGTAAATACTGACACACTCCCCGAGACCCCCTGTAAATACTGACACACTCCCCGGGACCCCCTGTAAATACTGACACACTGCCCGGGAGCCCTGTAAATAATGACACACTCTCCGGGACCCAATGTAAATGCTGACACACTCCCCGGGGACCCTTTAATACTCACACTCTGCCGGGGACCCACTGTAAATACTGACACACTCCCCGGGAACCCCCTGTAAATACCGACACACTCCCCGGGGACCCCCTTTAAATACTGACACACTCCCGGGGACCCCGTGTAAATACTGACACACTCCACGGGGGACCCCATGTACATACTGACACACTCCGGGGACCCCCTGTAAATACTGATACACTTCCCGGGGACCCCTGTAAATACTGACACACTCCCCGGGGACCCCCTGTAAATACTGACACACTTCCCGGGGACCCCCTGTAAATACTGACACACTCCACGGGGACCCCATGTAATTACTGACACACTCCCCAGGGACTCCCTGAAAATACTGACACACTCCACGGGACCCCCTGTAAATACTGACACACTCCGCGGGGACCCCCTGTAAATAATGTCATACTCCCGAGGACACCCTGTAAATACTGACACAGTCCCGGGGAACCCCTCTAAATAATGACACACTCCCGAGGACTCCCTGTAAATACTGACACCCTCCCAGGGGACCACCTGCAAATACTGGCACACTGCCTGGGACCCCCTGTAATTACTGACACAAACCCCGGGGACCCCCTGTAAATACTGACTCACTCCGGGGACCCCCTGTAAATGCTGACACACTCCCAGGGACCCCCTGTAAATATTGACACACTCACCGGGGACCCCCAGTAAATACTGACACACTCCCAGGGGACCCCCTGTAAAAACTGACACACTCCCCGAGGACATCCTGTAAATACTGACACACACCCCGGGACCTCCTGTAAATACTGACACACTCCCCGAGACCCCCTGTAAATACTGACACACTCCCCGGGACCCCCTGTAAATACTGACACACTGCCCGGGAGCCCTGTTAATAATGACACACTCTCCGGGACCCAATGTAATTACTGACACACTCCCCGTGGAATCCTTGTAAAAACTGACACACTCCCCGGGGAATCCCTGTAAATACTGATACAGTCCCCAGGGACCCCCTGTAAATACAGACACACTCCCCGGGGACCCCTGTAATTATTGACACACTCCCCAGGGACTCCCTGAAATTACTGACACACTCCACGGGACCCCCTGTAAATACTGACACACACCCCGGTGACCCCCTGTAAATACTGGCACACTCCCCGGGGACCCCCTGTAAATAATGACACACTCCCCGGGGACTCCCTGTAAATACTGACACACTCCCCGGGGACCCTGTAAATACTCACACAGTGCCGGGGACCCACTGTAATTACTGACACACTCCCCGGGGACCCCCTGTAAATGCTGACACACTTCCCGGGGACCCTGTAAATACTCACACTCTGCCGGGGACCCACTGTAAATACTGACACACTCCCCGGGAACCCCCTGTAAATACCGACACACTCCCCGGGGACCCCCTTTAAATACTGACACACTCCCGGGGACCCCGTGTAAATACTGACACACTCCACGGGGGACCCCATGTACATACTGACACACTCCGGGGACCCCCTGTAAATACTGACACAATTCCCGGGGACCCCTGTAAATACTGACACACTCCCCGGGGACCCCCTGTAAATACTGACACACTTCCCGGGGACCCCCTGTAAATACTGACACACTCCACGGGGACCCCATGTAATTACTGACACACTCCCCAGGGACTCCCTGAAAATACTGACACACTCCACGGGACCCCCTGTAAGTACTGACACACTCCGCGGGGACCCCCTTTAAATAATGTCATACTCCCGAGGACACCCTGTAAATACTGACACAGTCCCGGGGAACCCCTCTAAATAATGACACACTCCCGAGGACTCCCTGTAAATACTGACACCCTCCCTGGGGACCACCTGCAAATACTGGCACACTGCCTGGGACCCCCTGTAATTACTGACACAAACCCCGGGGACCCCCTGTAAATACTGACTCACTCCGGGGACCCCCTGTAAATACTGACACACTCCCAGGGACCCCCTGTAAATATTGACACACTCACCGGGGACCCCCAGTAAATACTGACACACTCCCAGGGGACCCCCTTTAAAAACTGACACACTCCCCGAGGACATCCTGTAAATACTGACACACACCCCGGGACCTCCTGTAAATACTGACACACTCCCCGAGACCCCCTGTAAATACTGACACACTCCCCGGGACCCCCTGTAAATACTGACACACTGCCCGGGAGCCCTGTAATAAATGACACACTCTCCGGGACCCAATGTAATTACTGACACACTCCCCGTGGAATCCTTGTAAAAACTGACACACTCCCCGGGGAATCCCTGTAAATGCTGATACAGTCCGCAGGGACCCCCTGTAAATACTGACACACTCCGTGGACCCCCTGTAAATACAGACACACTCCCCGGGGACCCCTGTAATTATTGACACACTCCCCAGGGACTCCCTGAAATTACTGACACACTCCACGGGACCCCCTGTAAATACTGACACACACCCCGGGGACCCCCTGTAAATACTGGCACACTCCCCGGGGACCCCCAGTAAATAATGACACACTCCCCGGGGACTCCCTGTAAATACTGACACACTCCCCGGGGACCCTGTAAATACTCACACACTGCCGGGGACCCACTGTAATTACTGACACACTCCCCGGGGACCCCCTGTAAATGCTGACACACTCCCCGGGGACCCTGTAAATACTCACACTCTGCCGGGGACCCACTGTAAATACTGACACACTCCCCGGGAACCCCCTGTAAATACCGACACACTCCCCGGGGACCCCCTTTAAATACTGACACACTCCCGGGGACCCCGTGTTAATACTGACACACTCCACGGGGGACCCCATGTACATACTGACACACTCCGGGGACCCCCTGTAAATACTGACACACTTCCCGGGGACCCCTGTAAATACTGACACACTCCCCGGGGACCCCCTGTAAATACTGACAGACTTCCCGGGGACCCCCTGTAAATACTGACACACTCCACGGGGACCCCATGTAATTACTGACACACTCCCCAGGGACTCCCTGAAAATACTGACACACTCCACGGGACCCGCTGTAAATACTGACACACTCCGCGGGGACCCCCTGTAAATAATGTCATACTCCCGAGGACACCCTGTAAATACTGACACAGTCCCGGGGAATCCCTCTAAATAATGACACACTCCCGAGGACTCACTGTAAATACTGACACCCTCCCAGGGGACCACCTGCAAATACTGGATACACTGCTTGGGACCCCCTGTAATTACTGACACAAACCCCGGGGACCCCCTGTAAATACTGACTCACTCCGGGGACCCCCTGTAAATACTGACACACTCCCAGGGACCCCCTGTAAATATTGACACACTCACCGGGGACCCACAGTAAATACTGACACACTCCCAGGGGACCCCCTGTAAAAACTGACACACTCCCCGAGGACATCCTGTAAATACTGACACACACCCCGGGACCTCCTGTAAATACTGACACACTCCCCGAGACCCCCTGTAAATACTGACACACTCCCCGGGACCCCCTGTAAATACTGACACACTGCCCGGGAGCCCTGTAAATAATGACACACTCTCCGGGACCCAATGTAAATGCTGACACACTCCCCGGGGACCCTTTAATACTCACACTCTGCCGGGGACCCACTGTAAATACTGACACACTCCCCGGGAACCCCCTGTAAATACCGACACACTCCCCGGGGACCCCCTTTAAATACTGACACACTCCCGGGGACCCCGTGTAAATACTGACACACTCCACGGGGGACCCCATGTACATACTGACACACTCCGAGGACCCCCTGTAAATACTGACACACTTCCCGGGGTCTCCCTGAAAATACTGACACACTCCACGGGACCCCCTGTAAATACTGACACACTCCGCGGGGACCCCCTGTAAATAATGTCATACTCCCGAGGACACCCTGTAAATACTGACACAGTCCCGGGGAACCCCTCTAAATAATGACACACTCCCGAGGACTCCCTGTAAATACTGACACCCTCCCAGGGGACCACCTGCAAATACTGGCACACTGCCTGGGACCCCCTGTAATTACTGACACAAACCCCGGGGACCCCCTGTAAATACTGACTCACTCCGGGGACCCCCTGTAAATGCTGACACACTCCCAGGGACCCCCTGTAAATATTGACACACTCACCGGGGACCCCCAGTAAATACTGACACACTCCCAGGGGAACCCCTGTAAAAACTGACACACTCCCCGAGGACATCCTGTAAATACTGACACACACCCCGGGACCTCCTGTAAATACTGACACACTCCCCGAGACCCCCTGTAAATACTGACACACTCCCCGGGACCCCCTGTAAATACTGACACACTGCCCGGGAGCCCTGTAAATAATGACACACTCTCCGGGACCCAATGTAATTACTGACACACTCCCCGTGGAATCCTTGTAAAAACTGACACACTCCCCGGGGAATCCCTGTAAATACTGATACAGTCCCCAGGGACCCCCTGTAAATACAGACACACTCCCCGGGGACCCCTGTAATTATTGACACACTCCCCAGGGACTCCCTGAAATTACTGACACACTCCACGGGACCCCCTGTAAATACTGACACACACCCCGGGGACCCCCTGTAAATACTGGCACACTCCCCGGGGACCCCCTGTAAATAATGACACACTCCCCGGGGACTCCCTGTAAATACTGACACACTCCCCGGGGACCCTGTAAATACTCACACACTGCCGGGGACCCACTGTAATTACTGACACACTCCCCGGGGACCCCCTGTAAATGCTGACACACTCCCCGGGGACCCTGTAAATACTCACACTCTGCCGGGGACCCACTGTAAATACTGACACACTCCCCGGGAACCCCCTGTAAATACCGACACACTCCCCGGGGACCCCCTTTAAATACTGACACACTCCCGGGGACCCCGTGTAAATACTGACACACTCCACGGGGGACCCCATGTACATACTGACACACTCCGGGGACCCCCTGTAAATACTGACACAATTCCCGGGGACCCCTGTAAATACTGACACACTCCCCGGGGACCCCCTGTAAATACTGACACACTTCCCGGGGACCCCCTGTAAATACTGACACACTCCACGGGGACCCCATGTAATTACTGACACACTCCCCAGGGACTCCCTGAAAATACTGACACACTCCACGGGACCCCCTGTAAATACTGACACACTCCGCGGGGACCCCCTGTAAATAATGTCATACTCCCGAGGACACCCTGTAAATACTGACACAGTTCCGGGGAACCCCTCTAAATAATGACACACTCCCGAGGACTCCCTGTAAATACTGACACCCTCCCAGGGGACCACCTGCAAATACTGGCACACTGCCTGGGACCCCCTGTAATTACTGACACAAACCCCGGGGACCCCCTGTAAATACTGACTCACTCCGGGGACCCCCTGTAAATACTGACACACTCCCAGGGACCCCCTGTAAATATTGACACACTCACCGGGGACCCCCAGTAAATACTGACACACTCCCAGGGGACCCCCTGTAAAAACTGACACACTCCCCGAGGACATCCTGTAAATACTGACGCACACCCCGGGACCTCCTGTAAATACTGACACACTCCCCGAGACCCACTGTAAATACTGACACACTCCCCGGGACCCCCTGTAAATACTGACACACTGCCCGGGAGCCCTGTAATAAATGACACACTCTCCGGGACCCAATGTAATTACTGACACACTCCCCGTGGAATCCTTGTAAAAACTGACACACTCCCCGGGGAATCCCTGTAAATACTGATACAGTCCCCAGGGACCCCCTGTAAATACTGACACACTCCGTGGACCCCCTGTAAATACAGACACACTCCCCGGGGACCCCTGTAATTGTTGACACACTCCCCAGGGACTCCCTGAAATTACTGACACACTCCACGGGACCCCCTGTAAATACTGACACACACCCCGGGGACCCCCTGTAAATACTGGCACACTCCCCGGGGACCCCCTGTAAATAATGACACACTCCCCGGGGACTCCCTGTAAATACTGACACACTCCCCGGGGACCCTGTAAATACTCACACACTGCCGGGGACCCACTGTAATTACTGACACACTCCCCGGGGACCCCCTGTAAATGCTGACACACTCCCCGGGGACCCTGTAAATACTCACACTCTGCCGGGGACCCACTGTAAATACTGACACACTCCCCGGGAACCCCCTGTAAATACCGACACACTCCCCGGGGACCCCCTTTAAATACTGACACACTCCCGGGGACCCCGTGTAAATACTGACACACTCCACGGGGGACCCCATGTACATACTGACACACTCCGGGGACCCCCTGTAAATACTGACACACTTCCCGGGGACCCCTGTAAATACTGACACACTCCCCGGGGACCCCCTGTAAATACTGACACACTTCCCGGGGACCCCCTGTAAATACTGACACACTCCACGGGGACCCCATGTAATTACTGACACACTCCCCAGGGACTCCCTGAAAATACTGACACACTCCACGGGACCCGCTGTAAATACTGACACACTCCGCGGGGACCGTCTGTAAATAATGTCATACTCCCGAGGACACCCTGTAAATACTGACACAGTCCCGGGGAATCCCTCTAAATAATGACACACTCCCGAGGACTCCCTGTAAATACTGACACCCTCCCAGGGGACCACCTGCAAATACTGGCACACTGCCTGGGACCCCCTGTAATTACTGACACAAACCCCGGGGACCCCCTGTAAATACTGACTCACTCCGGGGACCCCCTGTAAATACTGACACACTCCCCGAGACCCCCTGTAAATACTGACACACTCCCCGGGACCCCCTGTAAATACTGACACACTGCCCGGGAGCCCTGTAAATAATGACACACTCTCCGGGACCCAATGTAAATGCTGACACACTCCCCGGGGACCCTTTAATACTCACACTCTGCCGGGGACCCACTGTAAATACTGACACACTCCCCGGGAACCCCCTGTAAATACCGACACACTCCCCGGGGACCCCCTTTAAATACTGACACACTCCCGGGGACCCCGTGTAAATACTGACACACTCCACGGGGGACCCCATGTACATACTGACACACTCCGGGGACCCCCTGTAATTACTGACACAAACCCCGAAAACCCCCTGTAAATACTGACTCACTCCGGGGACCCCATGTAAATGCTGACACACTCCCAGGGACCCCCTGTAAATATTGACACACTCACCGGGGACCCCCAGTAAATACTGACACACTCCCAGGGGACCCCCTGCAAAAACTGACACACTCCCCGAGGACATCCTGTAAATACTGACACACACCCCGGGACCTCCTGTAAATACTGACACACTCCCCGAGACCCCCTGTAAATACTGACACACTCCCCGGGACCCCCTGTAAATACTGACACACTGCCCGGGAGCCCTGTAAATAATGACACACTCTCCGGGACCCAATGTAATTACTGACACACTCCCCGTGGAATCCTTGTAAAAACTGACACACTCCCCGGGGAATCCCTGTAAATACTGATACAGTCCCCAGGGACCCCCTGTAAATACAGACACACTCCCCGGGGACCCCTGTAATTATTGACACACTCCCCAGGGACTCCCTGAAATTACTGACACACTCCACTGGACCCCCTGTAAATACTGACACACACCCCGGGGACCCCCTGTAAATACTGGCACACTCCCCGGGGACCCCCTGTAAATAATGACACTCTCCCCGGGGACTCCCTGTAAATACTGACACGCTCCCCGGGGACCCTGTAAATACTCACACACTGCCGGGGACCCACTGTAATTACTGGCACACTCCCCGGGGACCCCCTGTAAATGCTGACACACTCCCCGGGGACCCTGTACATACTCACAATCTGCCGGGGACCCACTGTAAATACTGACACACTCCCCGGGAACCCCCTGTAAATACCGACACACTCCCCGGGGACCCCCTTTAAATACTGACACACTCCCGGGGACCCCGTCTAAATACTGACACACTCCACGGGGTACCCCATGTACATACTGACACACTCCGGGGACCCCCTGTAAATACTGACACACTCCCCGGGAACCCCCTGTAAATACTGACACACTTCCCGGGGACCCCTGTAAATACTGACACACTCCCCGGGGACCCCCTGTAAATACTGACACACTTCCCGGGGACCCCCTGTAAATACTGACACACTCCACGGGGACCCCATGTAATTACTGACACACTCCCCAGGGACTCCCTGAAAATACTGACACACTCCACGGGACCCCCTGTAAATACTGACACACTCCGCGGGGACCCCCTGTAAATAATGTCATACTCCCGAGGACACCCTGTAAATACTGACACAGTCCCGGGGAATCCCTCTAAATAATGACACACTCCCGAGGACTCCCTGTAAATACTGACACCCTCCCAGGGGACCACCTGCAAATACTGGCACACTGCCTGGGACCCCCTGTAATTACTGACACAAACCCCGGGGACCCCCTGTAAATACTGACTCACTCCGGGGACCCCCTGTAAATATTGACACACTCCCAGGGTCCCCCTGTAAATATTGACACACTCACCGGGGACCCACAGTAAATACTGACACACTCCCAGGGGACTACCTGTAAAAACTGACACACTCCCCGAGGACATCCTGTAAATACTGACACACACCCCGGGACCTCCTGTAAATACTGACACACTCCCCGAGACCCCCTGTAAATACTGACACACTCCCCGGGACCCCCTGTAAATACTGACACACTGCCCGGGAGCCCTGTAAATAATGACACACTCTCCGGGACCCAATGTAATTACTGATACACTCCCCGGGGACCCTGTAAATACTCACACACTGCCGGGGACCCACTGTAATTACTGACACACTCCCCGGGGACCCCCTGTAAATGCTGACACACTCCCCGGGGACCCTGTAAATACACACACTCTGCCGGGGACCCACTGTAAATACTGACACACTCCCCGGGAACCCCCTGTAAATACCGACACACTCCCCGGGGACCCCCTTTAAATACTGACACACTCCCGGGGACCCCGTGTAAATACTGACACACTCCACGGCGGACCCCATGTACATACTGACACACTCCGGGGACCCCCTGTAAATACTGACACACTTCCCGGGGACCCCTGTAAATACTGACACACTCCCCGGGGACCCCCTGTAAATACTGACACACTTCCCGGGGACCCCCTGTAAATACTGACACACTCCACGGGGACCCCATGTAATTACTGACACACTCCCCAGGGACTCCCTGAAAATACTGACACACTCCACGGGACCCCCTGTAAATACTGACACACTCCGCGGGGACCCCCTGTAAATAATGTCATACTCCCGAGGACACCCTGTAAATACTGACACAGTCCCGGGGAACCCCTCTAAATAATGACACACTCCCGAGGACTCCCTGTAAGTACTGACACCCTCCCAGGGGACCACCTGCAAATACTGGCACACTGCCTGGGACCCCCTGTAATTACTGACACAAACCCCGGGAACCCCCTGTAAATACTGACTCACTCCGGGGACCCCCTGTAAATGCTGACACTCTCCCAGGGGACCCCCTGTAAAAACTGACACACTCCCCGAGGACATCCTGTAAATACTGACACACACCCCGGGACCTCCTGTAAATACTGACACACTCCCCGAGACCCCCTGTAAATACTGACACACTCCCCGGGACCCCCTGTAAATACTGACACACTGCCCGGGAGCCCTGTAAATAATGACACACTCTCCGGGACCCAATGTAATTACTGACACACTCCCCGTGGAATCCTTGTAAAAACTGACACACTCCCCGGGAAATCCCTGTAAATACTGATACAGTCCCCAGGGACCCCCTGTAAATACTGACACACTCCGTGGACCCCCTGTAAATACAGACACACTCCCCGGGGACCCCTGTAATTATTGACACACTCCCCAGGGACTCCCTGAAATTACTGACACACTCCACGGGACCCCCTGTAAATACTGACACACACCCCGGGGACCCCCTGTAAATACTGGCACACTCCCCGGGGACCCCCTGTAAATAATGACACACTCCCCGGGTACCCCCTGAAAATACTGACACACTCCCTGGGGACCCCCTGTAAATACTGACACACTCCCCGGGGACCCCCTGTAATTACTGACACAGTCCCCAGAGACTCCCTGAAAATACTGACACACTCCACGGGACTCCCTGTAAATACTGACACACTCCCCAGGGACCCCCTGTAAAAAATGACATACTCCCGCGGACACCCTGTAAATAATGACACACTCCCGAGGACTCCCTGTAAATACTGACACAATCCCCGGGGACCACCTGCAAATACTGGCACACTGCCGTGGACACCCTGTAAATACTGACACACTCCCTGGGGACCACCTGTAAATACTGACACACTCCCCGGGGACCATCTGCAAATACTGACACACTCGGCTGACGCCCTGTAATTACTGACACACTCCCCAGTGACCTCCTGTAAATACTGACACTGTCCCCATGGACTCCCTGTAAATACTGACACACTCCACGGGGACCCCCTGTAAATATTGACACACTCCACGGCGAATCCCTGTAAATACTGACACACTCCCCGGAGAATCCCTGTAAATACTGAAACACTCCCCGGGGACGCCCTGTAAATACTGACACACTCCCCGGGGACCCCGTAAATACTCACACACTGCCGGGGACCCCATGTAATTACTGACACACTCCCCGGGAACCCCCTGTAAATACCGACACACTCCCCGGGGACCCCCTTTAAATACTGACACACTCCCGCGGACCCCCTGTCAATCCTGACATACTCCCCGGGGACCCCCTGTAATTACCAACACACTCACCGGGGACCCCCTGTAAATACTGACACATTCCACGGGGACTCCCTGTAAATACTGACACACTCCCAGGTACCCCGTGAAAATACTGACACACTCCCCGGGGACCACCTGCAAATACTGACACACTCCCCGGGGACCCCCTGTAAATACTGACACACTCGCCGGGTCCCCCTGTAATTACTGACACACTCCCTGGGGACACCCTGTAAATACTGAATCACTCCCCGGGGACCCCCTGTAAATAATGACACACTCCCCGGGGACCACCTGCAAATACTGGCACACTGCCGGGGACCCCCTGTAAATACTGACACACTCCCCGGGGACCCCCTGTAAATACTGACATACTCCGGGGACCCCCTATAAATACTGACACACTCCCCGGGGACCCCCTGTAAATACTGACATACTCCGGGGACCCCCTGTAAATACTGACGCACTCCCCGGGGACTCCCTGTAAATACTACACTCCGGAGACCCCCTGTAAATACTGACACACTCCCCGGGGAACCCCTGTAATTACTGACACACTCCCAGGGACCCCCTGTAAATATTGACACACTCCCCAGGTACCCCCTGTAAATACCGACACACTCCCGGGTCCCCCTGTAAATACTGACACACTACCGGGGACTCCCTGTAAATGTCGACACACTCCCCGGGGAATCCCTGTAAATACTGACACACACCCCAGTGACCTCCTGTAAATACTGACACTCTCCCCATGGGCTCCCTTTAAATACTGACACACTCCCCGGGGACTCCCTGTAAATATTGACACACACCCCGGGGAATCCCTGTAAATACTGACACACTCCTCGGGGACTCCATTTAAATACTGACACACTCCCCGGGGAATCCCTGTAAATACTGACACACTCCCGGGTCCTCCTGTAAACACCGACACACTCCCCGGGGACCCCCTGTAAATACTGACACACTCCCGGGGATTCCCTGTAAATATCGACACACTCCCCGGGGAATCCCTGTAAATACTGCCACACTCCCCGGTGACCTCCTGTAAATACTGACACTCTCCCCATGGACTCCCTCTAAATACTGACACATTCCCCGGGGACGCCCTGTAAATATTGACACACTCCCCGGGGAATCCCTGTAAATACTGACACACTCCTCGTAGACTCCCTGTAAATACTGACACACTCCCCGGGGAATCCGTGTAAATACTGACACACTCCCCGGGGACCCCCTGTAAATACTGACACACCATCCGGGGACCCCGTAAATACTCACACACTGCCGGGGACCCACTGTAATTACTGACACACTCCCCGGGAACCTCCTGTAAATACCGACACACTCTCCGGGGACCCCCTGTAAATACTGCCACACTCCCGGGGACCCCCTGTAAATCCTGACATACTCCCCGGGGACCCCCTGTAATTACCAACGCACTCACCGAGGATCCCGTGTAAATACTGATACACTCCCCGGGGACTCCCTGTAAATACTGGCACACTCCCGGGTGCACCCTGAAAATACTGACACACTCCCTGGGGACCCCCTGTAAATACTGACACACTCCCCGGGGACCCCCTGTAAATACTGACACACTCCCCGTGGACTCGCTGTAAATATTGACACACTCCCGTGGCCCCCCTGTAAATACTGACACTCTCCACGGTGGACCCCAAAGACATACTGACACACTCCGGGGACCCCCTGAAAATACTGACACACTGCACGGGACCCACTGTAAATACTGACACACTCCCCGTGGACCCCCTGTAAATAATGACATACTCCCGAGGACACCCTGTAAATACTGACACACTCCCGGGGACCCCCTCTAAATAATGACACACTTGTGAGGACTCCCTGTAAATACTGACACACTCCCCGGGGACCACCTGCAAATACTGGCACACTGCCTGGGACCCCCTGTAAATACTGACACACTCCCCGGGGACCCCCTGTAAATACTGACACACTCCCCGGTGACTCCCTGTAATTACTGACACACTCCCTGGGGACCCCCTGTAATTACTGACACACTCCCTGGGGACCCCCTGTAAATACTTACACACTCCCCGGGGACCACCTGCAAATACAGACATACTCGGGTGACCCCCTGTAAATACTGACACACTCCCCGGGGACCCCCTGTAATTACTGACACACTCCCTGGGGACCCCCTGTAAATACTGACACACTCCCCGGGGACCCCCTCTAAATAATGACACACTCCCCGGGGACCACCTGCAAATACTGGCACACTGCCGAGGACCCCCTGAAAATACTGACACACTCCCCGGGGACCACCTGTAAATACTGACACACTCCACGCGACCCACTGTAAATACTGACACACTCCCCGTGGACCCCCTGTAAATAATGACATACTCCCGAGGACACCCTGTAAATACTGACACACTCCCGGGGACCCCATCTAAATAATGACACACTTGTGAGGACTCCCTGTAAATACTGACACACTCCCCGGGGACCACCTGCAAATACTGGCACACTGCCTGGGACCCCCTGTAAATACTGACACACTCCCCGGGGACCCCCTGTAAATACTGACACACTCCCCGGTGACACCCTGTAATTACTGACACACTCCCTGGGGACCCCCTGTAATTACTGACACACTCCCTGGGGACCCCCTGTAAATACTGACACATTCCCCGGGGACCACCTGCAAATACTGACACACTCGGGTGACCCCCTGTAAATACTGACACACTCCCCGGGGACCCCCTGTAAATATTGACACACTCCCTGGGGACCCCCTGTAAATACTGACACACTCCCCGGGGACCCCCTCTAAATAATGACACACTTGTGAGGACTCCCTGTAAATACTGACACACTCCCCGGGGACCACCTGCAAATACTGGCACACTGCCTGGGACCCCCTGTAAATACTGACACACTCCCCGGGGACCCCCTGTAAATACTGACACACTCCCCGGTGACCCCCTGTAATTACTGACACACTCCCTGGGGACCCCCTGTATTACTGACACACTCCCTGGGGACCCCCTGTAAATACTGACACACACCCCGGGGATCACCTGCAAATACTGACACACTCGGGTGACCCCCTGTAAATACTGACACACTTCCCGGGGACCCCCTGTAATTACTGACACACTCCCTGGGGACCCCCTGTAAATACTGACACACTCCCCGGGGACCCCCTGTAAATAATGACACACTCCCCGGGGACCACCTGCAAATACTGGCACACTGCCGGGGACCCCCTGAAAATACTGACACACTCCCCGGGGACCACCTGTAAATACTGACATATACCGAGGACCCCCTGTAAATACTGACGCACTCCCCGGGGACTCCCTGTAAATACTGCACTCCAGGGACCCCCTGTAAGTACTGACACACTACCCGGGGAACCCCTGTAATTACTGACACAATCCCAGGGACCCCCTGTAAATATTGACTCTCCCGGGGACCCCCTGTAAATACCGACACACTCCCGGGTCCCCTGTAAATACTGACACACTCCCGGGGACTCCCTGTAAATATCGACACACTCCCCGGGGAATCCCTGTAAATACTGACACACTCCCCGGGGAATCCCTGTAAATACTGACACACTCCGGGGTCCCCCTGTAAATACCGACACACTACCGGATCCCCCTGTAAATACCGACACACTCCCCGGGGACCCCCTGTAAATACTGACACACTCCCGGGGACTCCCTGTAAATATTGACACACTCCCCAGGGAATCCCTGTAAATACTGACACACTCCCCGGTGACCTCCTATAAATACTGACACTCTCCCCATGGACTCCCTCTAAATACTGACACACTTCCCGGGGACCCCCTGTAAATACTGACACACTCCCCGGGGACCCCCTTTAAATAATGACATACTCCCGAGGACACCCTGTAAATACTGACACACTCCCTGGGGACCCCCTGTAATTACTGACACACTCCCTGGGGACCCCCTGTAAATACTGACACACTCCCCGCGGACCACCTTCAAATACTGACACACTCGGGTGAACCCCTGTAAATACTGACACACTCCCCGGGGACCCCCTGTAATTACTGACACACTCCCTGGGGACCCCCTGTAAATACTGACACACTTCCCGGGGACCCCCTGTAAATAATGACACACTCCCTGGGGACCACCTGCAAATACTGGCACACTGCCGGGGACCCCCTGAAAATACTGACACACTCCCCGGGGACCACCTGTAAATAGTGACATACTCCGGGGACCCCCTGTAAATACTGACGCACTCCCCGGGGACTCCCTGTAAATACTACACTCCGGGGACCCCCTGTAAGTACTGACACACTCCACGGGGACCCCCTGTAATTACTGACACACTCCCAGGGACCCCCTGTAAATATTGACACACTCCCCGGGAACCCCCTGTAAATAACGACACACTCCCGGGTCCCCCTGTAAATACTGACACACTCCACGGGGTCCCCATGTAAATACCGACACACTCCCCGGGGACCCCCTGTAAATACTGACACACTCCCGGGGACTCCCTGTAAATATCGACACACTCCCCGGGGAATCCCTGTAAATACTGACACACTCCCCGGTGACCTCCTGTAAATACTGACACTCTCCCCATGGACTCCCTCTAAATACTGACACACTTCCCGGGGACCCCCTGTTAATACTGACACATTCCCCGGGGACCCCCTTTAAATAATGACATACTCCCGAGGACACCCTGTAAATACTGACACACTCCAGGGGACCCCCTCTAAATAATGACACACTCCCGAGGACTCCCTGTAATTACTGACACACTCCCCGGGGACCACTGCAAATACTGGCACACTGCCTGGAACCACCTGTAAATACTGACACACTCCCCGGGGACCCCCTGTAAATACTGACACACTCCCCAGTGACCCCCTGTAATTACTGACACACTCCCCGGGCACCACCTGCAAATCCTGACACACTCGGGTGACCCCCTGTAAATACTGACACACTGCCCGGGGACCCCCTGTAATCATTGACACACTCCCTGCGGACCCCCTGTAAATACTGACACACTCCCCGGGGACCACCTGCAAATACTGACACATTCCGGGGACCCCCTGTAAATACTGACACACTCACCGGGTACTCCCTGTAAATACTACACTCCGGGGACTCCCTGTAAATACTGACACACTCCCCGGGGACCCCCTGTAATTACTGACACACTCCCCGGGGACCCCCTGTAAATACTGACACACTCCGGGGACCCCCTGTAAATACTGACACACTCCCAGGGATCCACTGTAAATACCGACACATTCCCCGGGGACCCCCTGTAATTACTGACACACTCCCCAGGGCCTCCCTGAAAATACTGACACACTCCTCGGGACCACCTGTAAATACTGACACACTCCCCGGGGACCACCTGTAAATAGTGACATACTCCGGGGACCCCCTGTAAATACTGACGCACTCCCCGGGGACTCCCTGTAAATACTACACTCCGGGGACCCCCTGTAAGTACTGACACACTCCACGGGGACCCCCTGTAATTACTGACACACTCCCAGGGACCCCCTGTAAATATTGACACACTCCCCGGGGACCCCCTGTAAATAACGACACACTCCCGGGTCCCCCTGTAAATACTGACACACTCCACGGGGTCCCCCTGTAAATACCGACACACTCCCCGGGGACCCCCTGTAAATACTGACACACTCCCGGTGACTCCCTGTAAATATCGACACACTCCCCGGGGAATCCCTGTAAATACTGACACACTCCCCGGTGACCTCCTGTAAATACTGACACTCTCCCCATGGACTCCCTCTAAATACTGACACACTTCCCGGGGACCCCCTGTTAATACTGACACACTCCCCGGGGACCCCCTTTAAATAATGACATACTCCCGAGGACACCCTGTAAATACTGACACACTCCAGGGGACCCCCTCTAAATAATGACACACTCCCGAGGACTCCCTGTAATTACTGACACACTCCCCGGGGACCACTGCAAATACTGGCACACTGCCTGGAACCACCTGTAAATACTGACACACTCCCCGGGGACCCCCTGTAAATACTGGCACACTCCCCAGTGACCCCCTGTAATTACTGACACACTGCCTGGGGACCCCCTGTAATTACTGACACACTCCCCGGGCACCACCTGCAAATCCTGACACACTCGGGTGACCCCCTGTAAATACTGACACACTGCCCGGGGACCCCCTGTAATCACTGACACACTCCCTGCGGACCCCCTGTAAATACTGACACACTCCCCGGGGACCACCTGCAAATACTGACACATTCCGGGGACCCCCTGTAAATACTGACACACTCACCGGGTACTCCCTGTAAATACTACACTCCGGGGACTCCCTGTAAATACTGACACACTCCCCGGGGACCCCCTGTAATTACTGACACACTCCCCGGGGACCCCCTGTAAATACTGACACACTCCGGGGACCCCCTGTAAATACTGACACACTCCCAGGGATCCACTGTAAATACCGACACACTCCCGGGTCCCCCTGTAAATACTGACACACTCCCGGGGACTCCCGGTAAATATCGACACACTCCCCGGGGACCCCCTGTAAATACTGACACTCTCCCCATGGACTCCCTGTAAATACTAACACACTCCCCGGGGACCCCCTGTAAATACTGACACACTTCCCGGGGACCCCCTGTAAATACTGACACATTGCCCGGGGACCCCCTGTAATTACTGACACACTCCCCAGGGCCTCCCTGAAAATACTGACACACTCCTCGGGACCACCTGTAAATACTGACACACTCCCCGTGGACCCCCGGTAAATAATGACATACTCCCGAGGACACCCTGTAATGACTGACACACTCCCTGGGGACCCCCTGTAAATACTGACACACTCCCCGGGGACCACCTGCAAATACTGACACACTCGGGTGACCCCCTGTAAATACGGACACACTCCCCAGGGAGCCCCTGTAATTACTGACACACTCCCTGGGGACCCCCTGTAAATACTGACACACTCCCCGGGGACCCCCTGTAAATAATGACACACTCCCCGGGAACCACCTGCAAATACTGGCACACTGCCGCGGACCCCCTGAAAATACTGACACACTCCCCGGGGACCACCTGTAAATACTGACATATACCGAGGACCCCCTGTAAATACTGACGCACTCCCCGGGGACTCCCTGTAAATACTACACTCCGGGGACCCCCTGTAAGTACTGACACACTCCCCGGGGACCCCCTGTAATTACTGACACACTCCCAGGGACCCCCTGTAAATATTGACTCTCCCGGGGACCCCCTGTAAATACCGACACACTCCCGGGTCCCCTTGTAAATACTGACACACTCCCGCGGACTCCCTGTAAATATCGACACACTCCACGGGGAATCCCTGTAAATACTGACACACTCCCCGGGGAATCCCTGTAAATACTGACACACTCCGGGGACCCCCTGTATATACCGACACACTCCCGGGTCCCCCTTTAAATACCGACACACTCCCCGGGGACCCCCTGTAAATACTGACACACTCCCGGGGCCTCCCTGTAAATATTGACACACTCCCCAGGGAATCCCTGTAAATACTGACACACTTCCCGGGGACCCCCTGTAAATACTGACACACTCCCCGGGGACCCCCTTTAAATAATGACATACTCCCGAGGACACCCTGTAAATACTGACACACTCCCTGAGGACCCCCTGTAATTACTGACACACTCCCTGGGGACCCCCTGTAAATATTGACACACTCCCCGGGGACCACCTTCAAATACTGACACACTCGGGTGACCCCCTGTAAATACTGACACACTCCCCGGGGACCCCCTGTAATTACTGACACACTCCCTGGGGACCCCCTGTAAATAATGACACACTCCCCGGGGACCACCTGCAATACTGGCGCACTGCCGGGGACACCCTGAAAATACTGACACACTCCCCGGGGACCACCTGTAAATAGTGACATACTCCGGGGACCCCCTGTAAATACTGACGCACTCCCCGGGGACTCCCTGTAAATACTACACTCCGGGGACCCCCTGTAAGTACTGACACACTCCACGGGGACCCCCTGTAATTACTGACACACTCCCAGGGACCCCCTGTAAACATTGACACACTCCCCGGGGACCCCCTGTAAATACCGACACACTCCCGGGTCCCCCTGTAAATACCGACACACTCCCCGGGGACCCCCTGTAAATACTGACACACTCCCGGGGACTCCCTGTAAATATCGACACACTCCCCGGGGAATCCCTGTAAATACTGACACACTCCCCGGTGACCTCCTGTAAATACTGACACTCTCCCCATGGACTCCCTCTAAATACTGACACACTTCCCGGGGACCCCCTGTAAATACTGACACACTCCCCGGGGACCCCCTTTAAATAATGACATACTCCCGAGGACACCCTGTAAATACTGACACACTCCAGGGGACCCCCTCTAAATAATGACACACTCCCGAGGACTATCTGTAAATACTGACACACTCCCCGGGGACCACTGCAAATACTGGCACACTGCCTGGAACCCCCTGTAAATACTGACACACTCCCCGGGGACCCCCTGTAAATACTGACACACTCCCCGGTGACCCCCTGTCATTACTGAACACTGCCTGGGGACCCCCTGTAATTACTGACACACTCCCTGGGGACCCCCTGTAAATACTGACACACTCCCCGGGGACCACCTGCAAATCCTGGCACACTCGGGTGACCCCCTGTAAATACTGACACACTGCCCGGGGACCCCCTGTAATCACTGACACACTCCCTGCGGACCCCCTGTAAATATTGACACACTCCCCGGGGACGACCTGCAAATACTGACACATTCCGGGGACCCCCTGTAAATACTGACACACTCACCGGGGACTCCCTGTAAATACTACACTCCGGGGACTCCCTGTAAATACTGACACACTCCCCGGGGACCCCCTGTAATTACTGACACACACCCCGGGGACCCCCTGTAAATACTGACACACTCCGGGGACCCCCTGTAAATACTGACACACTCCCAGGGACCCCCTGTAAATACCGACACACTCCCGGGTCCCCCTGTAAATACTGACACACTCCCGGGGACTCCCGGTAAATATCGACACACTCCTCGGGGACCCCCTGTAAACACTGACACTCTCCCCATGGACTCCCTGTAAATACTAACACACTCCCCGGGGACCCCCTGTAAATACTAACACTCTCCCCATGGACTCCCTGTAAATACCGTCATTCTCCCCAGGACCCCCTGTAAATACTGACACACTCCCGGATCCCCTGTAAATACTGCCACACTCCCCGGGGACCCCCTGTAATTACTGACACACTCCCTGGGGACCCCCTCTAATTACTGACACACTCCCCAGTGTCTCCCTGAAAATACTAACACACTCCACGGGACCCCCTGTAAATACTGACACACTCCCCGGGGATCCCCTGTAAATACTGACACACTCCCCGGGGACCACCTGCAAATATTGGCACACTGCCGGGGACCCCCTGTAAGTACTGACACACTCTCCGGGGACCCCCAGTAAATACTGACACACTCGCTGGGGACCCCCTGTAAATACTGACACACTCCCCGGGGACCCCCTGTAAATACTGACACACTCCCCGGGGACCCCCTGTAAATACTGACACACTCCCCGGGGATCCCCTGTAAATACGGACACACTCCGGGGACCCCCTGTAAATAATGACACACTGCCGGGGACCCCCAGTAAATACTGACTCACTCTCCGGGGACCCCCTGTAAATACTGACACACTCCCCGGGGACCCCCTGTAAATACTGACACACTCCCCGGGGACCCCCTGTAAATACTGACACACTCCCCGGGGACCCCCTGTAAATACTGACACACTCCCCGGGGACCACTGTAAATACTGACACACTCCCCGGGGACCCCCTGTAAATACTGACCCATTGGTTGGTCCTTTACTCATTGGAGTTTCGAAGAATGAGAGGTGATCTTACTGAAATGTAAAAGATTCTCAGGGGGCTGGACAGGGTAGATGCAGTGAGGGTGTTTCCCCTCGAACGGGAATCTAGAACTTGGGGGCACAGTCTCAGAAGAAGGGGTCGCACAATTCAGACGGAGTTAAGGAGGAATTTCTTCTGGTGAATCTGTGGAATTCCCTGTCCCAGAGAGCTGTGGGGGCTGTGTCACTGAATATATTTAAGGCGGGGATGGACAGATTTTTGAGTGATAAGGGAGTGAAAGGGTTATGGGGAGCGGGCGGGGAAGTGGAGCTGAGACCATGATCAGATCAGCCACGATGGTATTAAATGGTGGAGCAGGCTCGAGGGGCCGTATGGCCCACTCCTGCTCCCATTTCTTATGTTCTTATCAGGGAAAAAAACACCGGCTTTTTCTGATCAGCTTTTCTGGCCATTCCTCCAAGATCAATAAGTTTCTTGACACGTGCAGGTGAAGCGTTTGTTGATTTATTGAGCAGTACAGATCATGCAGTAGCGTTTAAACACACATTAAAAAGACGGGGCTTACAGACACAGCCGATGTTGAAGGGGGCTCAAAGGACCTTACAGTTCTGAGCTCAGTTTACAGGCCCCTGCAAACCACCTTGCAATGTCAATCCTCATTCCGGTCCGTCACTTTATTGCTACATCGCTGAGCTCCAGGTTCCTCCCTTGTCCAAATCTCCATCAGTGGAAGCTACAACTACCCTGACCATGTCTGCCTCATCTCTCCAGGTTTCCACCGTCACACCACAGAACGGGGAACATACCACTGGCTCATTTCCACAAGCCGCCTGTTGACTGACGTGGGTCAGGATGCAATCCTTCGGCTTCTCCACTTCCTCAGGAATAAAACTCCGTGTCAGGAGAATCTCACCGGACCCGCCCGTGACCAGTAACTTCGACCAATAAAGCTGACACCCTCACTTATTTCACACTGCGCTCATGAACTCAGCATAACTCCGGTCCTCCCTCATCTTATCAAAACGTTGAGCTTTTATCGCGTATAATTGCTGTTCTACCAAAGAATATCTTTACTTATAAGTCTGTAATTAATTCTGTAAGAAACATAGAAACATCGACAATAGGTTCAGGAGTGGGCCATTCGGCCCTTCGAGCCTGCACCACCATTCAATAAGATCATGGCTGATCATTCCCTCAGTACCCCTTTTCTGCTTTCTCTCCATACCCCTTGATCCCTTTAGCTGCAAGGGCCATATCTAACTCCCTCTGGAATATATCCAAAGAACTGGCATCAACAACTCTCTGCGGTAGAGAATTCCACAGGTTAACAACTCTCTGAGTGAAGAAGTTTCTCCTCATCTCAGTCCTAAATGGCTTACCCCTTATCCTTAGACTGTGTCCCCTGGTTCTGGACTTCCCCAACATCGGGAACATTCTTCCTGTATCTCATCTATCCTGTCCAGTCAGTCTGTTATATGTTTCTATAAGATCACCTCTCATCCTTCTAAACTCCAGTGGGACCACAAACAACTAATTCCACCCCCGCCCCCCACACACACACACTCGAGAAACCCTACTTAAAATCAAGATATCTACCCAGAGGCTCGCCATTCGACAGGACTATAAAAAGATAGGAAACAGCAGCAGGAGTCGGTCATTCGGCCCCTTGAACCCGCTCCACCATTCAATAAGATCATGGCTGATCTGATCTCGGCTTACCTGCCCGCTCCCCATCATCCTTCACTCCCTTATCCACCAAAATTCTGTCTATCTCCCCCTTCAGTATGGTCAATGACCCAGCCTCCACAGCTCTCTGGGGCAGAGAATTCTAAACCATCACCAGAAGAAATTTCTCCTCATCTCCGTTCTCAATGGGGTCCACTTCTGCTTAACCTAAGCCCCCTGGTCCTAGATTCCCCCGCGGGGGGAAACATCCTCTCTGCATCTGCCCTGTCCAGACCCCTCAGTACCTTATATGTTTCAATCAGATCCCTTCTCATTCTTCTAAACTCCAATGTGTACAGATAGAACCAGCTCACCGCTTCTGATCATAATTCCTGTCCCTTCATCACCTGAACAAAGGTTTCGTTTTGTCTCACATAACTGCTGTTCTACCAAAGAATATATTTACTGATAAGTCTATAATTAATTCTGTGTGGAGCAAACCAGTGAATTCCCTCCCCGCTCTCGAGAAAGCCCAATTACAATGATGACCTCCATCCAGAGGTTGTCCTTTGGCCAGGAGTACCCGCCCGCCGCCCAGTGTCTCACTGACTGACAGCTCCCTGACGCTCAGCAGCCTCTGCACAATGCTGGGTGGCTGGCTCTTTGCTGAGGTTCTCTTACTGAGCAGGAGGTCCCCTCAGCCTCAAACAGGCCCCAGCTGGAGGCTCAGTCTCGCTTCAACAGTCCAGTAGTCACGACTTCAATATGGGATGGTGTTTCCCACGGCTAATGCTCAAAGCTCCCGCGCCCTTGCAGTAGGAAGAGGCATCAATAGCGATACAAGAACAGCACGCGTCTCGTTGGAGATGAACCTTTGGCGGAGAGTTGCCCTGGGTTGAACGAGACGACTGTCGGTCAGGCAGAGCCGGAATCTCGGCAGGCTGTCACACACACACACACACACACACACACAGACGTGGAGACAGTATCACGGGCTCTAACTGACGGGCTCGCTCGGTCAATTCTCATCCGAAGACTCAACGTCCTCCGCTTTGAAATTGAATTTCTCGTTCGGGCACTGTTCGTTCAACATCTTATTCATCTGCATCGCAGAAAGGAGAACGGGTGAGTCTTGCAGCAAGGATGGGAGTGCAGGGGCAGAGAGGGGCTAGAGAGAGAGACAGAGTGGGAAGGGAGGAGAGAGAGAGAGAGACAGAGACAGAGAGAGAGGGGATAGAGAGAGGGAGACAGAGTGGGAAGGGAGGAGAGAGAGAGACAGAGTGGTAAGGGAGGAGAGAGAGAGAGACAGAGACAGAGAGAGAGGGGATAGAGAGAGGGAGACAGAGAGGGAAGGGAGGAGAGAGAGAGAGAGAGACAGAGAGACAGAGAGAGAGGGGATAGAGAGAGGGAGACAGAGAGGGAAGGGAGGAGAGAGAGAGAGACAGAGACAGAGAGAGAGGGGATAGAGAGAGGGAGACAGAGAGGGAAGGGAGGAGAGAGAGAGAGAGAGACAGAGAGACAGAGAGAGAGGGGATAGAGAGAGGGAGACAGAGTGGGAAGGGAGGAGAGAGAGAGGGGATAGAGAGAGGGAGACAGAGTGGGAAGGGAGGAGAGAGAGAGAGACAGAGACAGAGAGAGAGGGGATAGAGAGAGGGAGACAGAGAGGGAAGGGAGGAGAGAGAGAGAGAGACAGAGAGGCAGAGAGAGAGGGGATAGAGAGAGGGAGACAGAGAGGGAAGGGAGGAGAAAGAGAGAGAGAGACAGAGAGAGAGAGAGAGAGAGAGGGGGGATAGAGAGAGGGAGACAGAGAGGGAAGGGAGGAGAGAGAGAGAGAGAGAGAGAGAGAGACAGAGACAGAGAGAGAGGGGATAGAGAGAGGGAGACAGAGAGGGAAGGGAGGAGAGAGAGAGAGAGAGGGGATAGAGAGACAGACTGAGAGAGTCAGAGAGAGAGAGTGACAGTGATCAAGAGAGACAGGGGTGATAGAGAGAGAGCGGGGGCAGGGGCGGGGGGAGAGAGACACAGAGAGAGAGAGAGGGGGTGGTAGATATTGAGACAGAGAGAGTGATAGAGATAGAGAGAGAGAGTGACTGTGACAGAGAGAAAGGGGGGGATAGAGAGAGAGAGAGAGAGAGAGAGAAAGAGGGAGAAAGAGAGAGGGGGAGAAAGTGATAGTGGCAGAGAAAGAGGCAGAGATAAACAGTGACAGAGAGAGAGCGAGATGGGGATAGAGAGAGTGACAGTGACAGAGAGCGTGGAGAGATAGATAGATATTTCGAGACAGTGTGAGACAGACACAGACAGTGTGTGAGAGAGACAGACAATGTGTGAGAGAGACAGACAATGAGATCGATAGCGATAGTGGCAGAGAGAGGAAGAAAGCAGGTGAGAGAGAAAAAGAGATAGTGGTTGCGAAATAGAGAGAGAGACAGACACTGAGAGATAGAATGGGAGAGAAAGAGAGAGAAAGAGACACAGATGGAGATAGAATGAAAGAGAAAGTGAGAGAGACAGAAAGAGAGAGAGAGAGAGAGAGAGAAAACAGAGCGACAAAGAGAAATGATCCTCCCATCAGGAGGCCCATTCAGCCCCTCGAGCCTGTTAGGAACAGGAGGAGGCCATTCAGCCCCTCGAGCCTGTTAGGAACAGGAGGAGGCCAATTCGGTCCCTCGAGCCTGTTACACAGGAACAGGAGGAGACACATTCAGCCCCTCGAGCCTGTTACACAAGAACAGGAGGAGGCCCATTCAGCCCCTCGCGCCTGTTACACAGGAACAGGAGGAGGCCCATTCAGCCCCTCGAGCCTGTTACACAGGAACAGGAGGCCCATTCAGCCCCTCGAACTGCCCGATACCACAGCTCCATGAATGTTGTGTTGGGGGGGACAGGACGATACCCAGAGGGGGAAGTGGAACTGGTGAGGTGTCTGAGGTGAATTCAGACGGCGAGGGGGGGGGATGTGGTGTGGTGTGGCCCAGTGTTGGCCCTCAGTGCCGTGCTGTCTCTCACCTGATCAGCAACGATCTCTTTCTTCGTTTCACCGTCGAGCTTGGTCGACGAAGTAAGCTGCACGTGAATACACCGCTCCTTGGGATCTAAAAACAACAGTCACAACTTCAAAAGGCTAAACAGCGCAAGAGTTCAGCGCAGGTCTAAGGGCTGGATTCAGAATTCTTGTTCATCTCTAGTTCCTGCTCTCCTTCCTCTGTTTTTGCATTCTCTCTCTCTCCTTCCCCTCCCTTTTATTCACTTTCTAGCTCACCCCCTCTTGTCTCCATTCTACTCTCTCTCGATTTGCATTCTGGGCCTTTGTTTGGAAAGCAGTGACAGGATTGGTCCAAGTCAGCATGGATTTATGAAAGGGAATTCCTGCTTGACAAATCTACTGGAATTTTTTGAGGATGTAACTAGTAGAGTGGACAAGAGAGAACCAGTGGATGTGGTGTATTTGGACTTTCAAAAGGCTTTTGACAATGTCCCACACAAGAGATTGGTGTGCAAAATCAAAGCACGTGGTATTGGGGGTAATGTACTGACGTGGATAGAGAACTGGTTGGCAGACAGGAAGCGGAGAGTCGGGATAAACGGTGCCTTTTCACAATGGCAGGCAGTGACTAGTGGGATGCCGCAGGGCTCAGTGCTGGAACCCCAGCTATTTACAATATACATTAATGATTTAAATGAAGGAATTGAGTGTAATATCTCCAAGTTTGCAGATGACACTAAGCTGGGTGGCGGTGTGAGCTGTGAGGAGGACGCTAAGAGGCTGCAGGGTGAATTGGACAGGTTAGGTGAGTGGGCAAATGCATGGCAGATGCAGTATAATGTGGATAAATGTGAGGTTATCCACTTCTGGGGCAAAAACAAGAAGGCAGAATATTATCTGAATGGTGACAGATTACGAAAAGGGGAGGTGCAACGAGACCTGGGTGTCATGGTACATCAGTCATTGAAGGTTGGCATGCAGGTACAGCAGGCGGTGAAGAAGGCAAATGGTATGTTGGCCTTCATAGCGAGAGGATTTGAGTATAGGAGCAGGGAGGTTTTACTGCAGTTGTATAGGGCCTTGGTGAGGCCTCACCTGGAAAATTGTGTACAGTTTTGGTCTCCTAGTCTGAGGAAGGACGTTCTTGCTATTGAGAGAGTGCAGCGAAGGTTCACCAGAATGATTCCCGGGATGACAGGACTGACATATGAAGAAAGACTGGATCAACTGGGCCTTTATACACTGGAGTTTAGAAGGATGAGAGGGGACCTCAGAGAAATGTATAAAATTCTGACGGGATTAGACAGGTTAGATGCAGGAAGAATGTTCTCGATGTTGGGGAAGTCCAGAACCAGGGGTCACAGTCTAAGGATAAGGGGTAAGCCATTTAGGACTGAGATGAGGAGGAACTTCTTCACTCAGAGAGTGGTGAACCTGTGAAATTCTCTGCCACAGAAAGTTGTTGAGGCCAATTCACTAAATATATTCCAGAGGGAGTTAGATGTGACCCTTACGGCTGAAGGGATCACGGGGTATGGAGAGAAAGCAGGAAAGGGGTACTGAGGGAATGATCAGCCATGATCTTATTGAATGGTGGTGCAGGCTCGAAGGGCCGAATGGCCGACTCCTGCACCTATTTTCGATGTTTCTATTTTTCTCCGACTGACAGTGATGGCTCTGCGAGCACACACCTTTTGGGGAGATTCGGGCCTGATCTATTTGCGCCTGACTAAGACACAGGGAGGGATTTCATTTCGCTGAAATGTTGTCACCCTCAACAAAATCCTACTGAAAGTTGGGTGTGGTCAGGGCGTCCACTGATGTAAAACAGTCCCGGAGTTTGAGGGTCAAATAAAGACAACCTGAATTTCAGTGGGATTCAGACTGGTTGATGGACTGGAGAGAGGACAGGAGGGAGAGAGAGACAGAGAAGACAGGAGGGAGAGAGAGAGAGAGAGAGAGAGGACAGGAGGGAGAGAGAGAGAGAGGACAGGAGGGAGAGAGAGAGACAGAGAGGACAGGAGGGATAGAGAGACAGAGAGGACAGGAGGGAGAGAGAGAGACAGAGAGGACAGGAGAGAGCGAGAGATGGAGAGGACAGGAGGGAGAGAGAGAGACAGAGAGGACAGGAGGGAGAGAGAGAGACAGAGAGGGCAGGAGGGAGAGAGAGACAGGACAGGAGGGAGAGAGAGAGAGAGAGAGGACAGGAGGGAGAGAGAGGCAGAGAGGACAGGAGGGAGAGAGAGAGAGAGAGAGGACAGGAGGGAGAGAGAGAGAGAGAGGACAGGAGGGAGAGAGAGAGAGAGAGAGAGGACAGGAGGGAGAGAGAGACAGAGAGGACATGAGGTAGAGAGAGAGAGAGAGAGAGAGGACAGGAGGGAGAGAGAGAGAGAGGACAGGAGGGAGAGAGAGAGACAGAGAGGACAGGAGGGAGAGAGAGAGAGAGAGGACAGGAGGGAGAGAGAGACAGGACAGGAGGGAGAGAGAGAGAGAGAGGACAGGAGGGAGAGAGAGACAGAGAGGACAGGAGAGAGAGAGGACAGGAGGGAGAGAGCGAGAGAGGACAGGAGGGAGAGAGAGACAGAGAGGACAGGAGGGAGAGAGAGAGAGAGAGAGGACACGAGGGAGAGATAGACGGAGAGGACAGGAGGGAGAGAGAGACAGAGAGGACAGGAGGGAGAGAGACACGGAGAGGACAGGAGGGAGAGAGAGACAGAGAGGACAGGAGGGAGAGAGAGATGGAGAGGACAGGAGGGAGAAAGAGAGAGAGAGAGGACAGGAGGGAGAGAGAGGGAGAGAGGACAGGAGGGAGAGAGAGAAACAGAGAGGACAGGAAGGAGAGAGAGAGATAGGACAGGAGGGAGAGAGAGAGAGAGAGAGGACAGGAGGGAGAGAGAGAGAGAGAGAGAGAGGACAGGAGGGAGAGAGAGACGGAGAGGACAGGAGGGAGAGAGAGATGGAGAGGACAGGAGGGAGAGAGAGAGACAGAGAGGACAGGAGGGAGAGAGAGAGACAGAGAGGACAGGAGGGAGAAAGAGAGAGACGACAGGAGGGAGAGAGAGAGACGACAGGAGGGAGAGAGACAGAGAGAGGACGGGAGGGAGAGAGAGACGGAGAGGACAGGAGGGAGAGAGAGACGGAGAGGACAGGAGGGAGAGTGAGACGGAGAGGATAGGAGGGAGAGAGAGACAGAGAGGACAGGAGGGAGAGAGAGACAGAGAGGACAGGAGGGAGAGTGAGACAGAGAGGACAGGATGGAGAGGCAGACAGACAGAGAGAGAGATAAAGGCAGGGGCACAGAGAGAAAGAGACATTGTGATAGAGACAGGGACTCAGAGAGAAGAAGAGATGGACAGAGAGAGACAGAGATACAGGAAGGGACGCAGAGGGATGCAGACAGGGCCACAGAGAGAAAGAGAGACAGACAGAGAGAGATACAGTAATGATGGTGAACAGTATGAGTAGAATGGACCCTACATGGTAGAAAGCCACGTCGAGTGTTAGAAACCAGTCTTTATAGAACCCAGAATCACCAAACCCACTCCCCCTCAGTCACTGCATTTTTTATTCGGTCCTGGGTTGTGGCGACACTGGCAAGCCGGCATTTATTGCCCATCTCTAATTGCCCGAGAGACGTTGGTCGTGAGCCGCCTTTGTGAATACGACTGAGTGACTGGCTAATTTCAGAGAGCAGTTAAGTTTCCAAGACATTGCTGTGGGCCGGGAGACGTATAAAGTCCAGAGCAGGTCAGGACAGTAGGTTTACTTCCCTGAAGGACTTAGTATTTATATAACCCATAATACCCCCATCCCACTCTCCTCGGTCACTACATCCCACTCCCCTCAGTAAGAGACTGGAATTAATCTGCGGGACTGAATATTTATGTAGTTACAGTGGGAACAAGGAACAGTTAGAATGGACCCCACAAGGCAGATACCTGAGTCCTCAGACCCCGCTGGGATAGTGGGTGGACGCTCAGTCGATTCTCTAGTCGATTGTTCCTTGGGCCCCTGAGTTGGGGATGTCTCGGTATCTGTAATAAAGGAAGAGAGACATGGGAGAGTGCAGAGTGGAGAACCCCAGAACAGATCATCAGGCTGGTACTAGATCCCCGGAGATTGTCAGACACCAGTCTTTGTATAACGCAGAGTCATCCAATCCCATGCCCCTCAGTCGCTACGTCCCACTCCCCTCACTCACTGTATTATTGTTTTATTCAGTCCCAGCATGTGGGAGTTACTGGCAAGGCCAGACGCGGGAAGAATGTTCCCGATGTTGGGGAAGTCCAGAACCAGGGGACACAGTCTTAGGATAAGGGGTAAGCCATTTAGGACCGAGATGAGGAGAAACTACTTCATTCAGTTGTTAACCTGTGGAATTCCCTGCCGCAGAGAGATGTTGATGCCATTTCATTGGATATATTCCAGAGGGAGTTAAATGTTGATCTTACGGCTAAAGGGATCGAGGGGTATGGAGAGAAAGCACGAAAGGGGTACTGAGGTGAATGATCAGCCATGATCTTATTGAATGGCGGTGCAGGCTCGAAGGGCCGAATGGCCTACTCCTGCATTTATTTTCTGTTTCTATGTTTTTCTCTCGCCCCTTTTCGTCTCCTCCTGTCCCTTCTTCCGATATGATTTCTTTTTTCCCTTTGTGACTTTCTCATTAGGACATAAGGAACAGCAGCAGGAGTTGACCAATCGGCCCCTCGAGCCTGCCTCGCCATTCAGCAGGATCATGGTCAATCATCGGCCTCAACTCCACCTTCCCGCGCTGTCCCCCTGTCCCTCTGTACCCCAAAACCTTCCACCTCTGTCTTCAACGTACTCATTGACTGAGCTCTCCCACATTTGCCCCATCTTTCAGTGAGAGGGAAAGATAGGCAGAGAGAGAGAGAGAGTTAGAGAGACAGAGGGAGAGCGAGACAGATAGAATGTCAGAGAGAGAGACAGAGAGAGAGAGAGCGTTAGAGAGACAGAGGGAGAGCGAGACAGATAGAGAGTCAGAGAGAGACAAGGAGAGAGACAGTGAGAGAGAGAGAGACAGAGAGAGGCAGAGAGAGAGAGAGAGTTAGAGAGACAGAGGGAGAGTGAGACAGATAGAGAGTCAGAGAGAGACAAGGAGAGAGAGACAGAGAGGACAGGAGGGAGAGAGAGACAGAGAGGACAGGAGGGAGAGAGAGATGGAGAGGACAGGAGGGAGAGAGAGAGACAGAGGACAGGAGGGAGAGAGAGATGGAGAGGACAGGAGGGGGAGAGAGACGGAGAGGACAGGAGGGAGAGAGAGACAGAGAGGACAGGATGGAGAGAGAGATAGAGAGGACAGGAGGGAGAGAGGGACAGAGAGGACAGTAGGGAGAGAGAGACGGAGAGGACAGGAGGGAGAGAGAGACAGAGAGGACAGGAAGGAGAGAGAGATCGAGAGGACAGGAGGGAGAGAGGGACAGAGAGGACAGGAGGGAGAGAGAGACGGAGAGGACAGGAGGGAGAGAGAGACAGAGAGGACAGGAGGAAGCCAGAGTCAGACAGACAGAGAGAGAGACAGGCAGGGGCACAGAGAGAAAGAGACATTGTGATAGAGACAGGGCCACACAGAGAAAGAGAGACAGACAGAGAGAGATACAGTTATTATGGTGAACAGTCTGCGTAGAATGGACCCTACACGGCAGATACTCACGTCAAATGTTAGAAACCAGTCTTTATAGAACCCAGAATCACCAAACCCACTCCCCTCAGTCACTACATTTTTTATTCGGTCCTGGGTTGTGGGCAACACTGGCAAGCCGGCATTTATTGCCCATCTCTAATTGCCCGAGAGACGTTGGTCGTGAGCCGCCTTCGTGAATACGACTGAGTGACTGGTTCATTTCAGAGAGCAGTTAAGTTTCCAAGACATCACATAGAAACATAGAAAATAGGTGCAGGAATAGGCCATTCGGCACTTCGAGCCTGCACCACCATTCAATAAGATCATGGCTGAACATGCAACTTCAGTACCCCATTCCTGCTTTCTCGCCATACCCCTTGATCCCCCGAGGAGTAAGGACTACTTTCTGTGGTAGAGAATTCCACAGGTTCACCACTCTCTGGGTGAAGAAGTTTCTCCTCATCTTGGTCTTAAATGGCTTACCCCTTATCCTTAGACTGTGACCCCTGGTTCTGGACTTCCCCAACATTGGGAACATTCTTCCTGCATCTAACCTGTCTCAACACGTCAGAATTTTGAACATTTCTATGAGGTCCCCTCTCATTCTTCTGAACTCCAGTGAAGACAAGCCCAGTTGATCCAGTCTTTCTTGATAGGTCAGTCCCGCCATCCCGGGAATCAGTCTGGTGAACCTTCGCTGCACTCCCTCAATAGCAAGAATGTCCTTCCTCAACTTAGGATACCAAAACTGTACACAATACTCCAGGTGTGGCCTCACCAAGGCCCTGTACAATTGTAGCAACACCTCCCTGCCCCTGTACTCAAATCCCCTCGCGATGAAGGCCAACATGCCATTTGTATTCTTAATTGCCTGCTGTACCTGCATGCCAACCTTCAATGACTGATGTACCATGACACCCAGGTCTCGTTGCACCTCCCCTTTTCCAAATCTGTCACCATTCAGATAATAGTTTGTCTCTCAGTTTTTACCACCAAAGTGGATAACCTCACATTTATCCAAATTATACTTCATCTGCCACGCATTTGCCCACTCACCTAACCTATCCAAGTCACTCTGCAGCCTCATAGCATCCTCCTCGCAGCTCACACGACCACCCAATTAGTGTCATCCGCAAATTTGGAGATACTACATTTAATCCCCTCGTCCTAATCATTAATGTACAATGTAAACAGCTGGGGCCCCAGCACAGAACCTTGCGGTACCCCACAAGTCACTGCCTGCCATTCTGAAAAGTCCCCATTTACTCCTACTCTTGCTGTGGGTCGGGAGACATATAAAGTCCAGACCAGGTAAGGACAGTAGATTTACTTCCCTGAAGGACTTAATATTTATATAACCCATAATAGCCCCATCCCACTTCCCTCGGTCACTACATCCCACTCCCCTCAGTCACTACATCCCACTCCCCTCAGTCACGACATCCCACTCCCCTCAGTAAGAGACTGGAATTAATCTGCGGGACTGAATATTTATGTAGTTACAGTGGGAGCAAGGAACAGTTAGAATGGACCCCACAAGGCAGATACCTGAGTCCTCAGACCCCGCTGGGATAGTGGATGGACGCTCAGTCGATTCTCGAGTCGAGTGTTCCTTGGGCCCCTGAGTTGGGGATGTCTCGGTATCTGTAATAAAGGAAGAGAGACATGGGAGAGTGCAGAGTGGAGAACCCCAGAACAGATCATCAGGCTGGTACTAGATCCCCGGAGATTGTCAGACACCAGTCTTTGTATAACGCAGAATCATCCAATCCCATGTCCCTCAGTCTCTACGTCCCACTCCCCTCACTCACTACATCTCACTCCCTTCAGTCTCCTCATCCTACTCCCCTCAGTCACTACATCCCACTGACCTCAGCCCCCTCAGCCTACTCCCCTCAGTCTTTTCATCCCACTCACCTCAGTCCCCTCGGCCTACTCCCCTCAGTCTTTTCATCCCAGTCCCCTCAGTCTCCTCATCCCACTTCCCTTGGTAAGAGACTGGATGACTCTGAGGGACTGAGTATTTCAGCAGTTACACTGGGTGAACAGTCTGTGTAGAATGGACCCCACAAGGCAGATACCTGGGGCTGTAGACCCCGCTGGGATAGTGGATGGACGGGCAGTGGATTCGAGAGTCGATTGTTCCTCGGCCCCCTGAGTTGGGGATGTCTCTGGATCTGTAACAAAGGAAGAGAGACAGGGGAGAGTGGAGAACACCCGGACAGTTCATCAGGCTGAAAATGAATCCCGGAGATTGTCTTTCTATAACCCCGAATATCGCAATCCCACTCCCCGGGACCTGTAAATCTAGGAGAGGGAGCGGGGGGGTCCCAGCTTGCACTGGGGGTCTATCGCCATTACTGGGCACCCCAGGGAACAGAGTGTCCGACACACACACAGAACAGAGTCTGATTCAGCTCCCTGGAGCTTTGGTGAAAAGACCACTTTGTATTTCAGACACTTTATCCGTTGTATCCCATACAACCAGGAGGGGAGCGTGTAACTTTCTTATTGGTGTTGCTGACACGGGACATCCCAGGGTCACTCTCTGGGTCATTCACAATCGCCAATGTACCTGTGCAATAAGGCAAGTAACAGTGTGTCGGCTTCAACTGGTAAACGGAGTAACTGGTGCAGTTTTTGATCTTTATCTCCCGGGTATAGTAGCAGGGATTTCCAAACCAGGTAAAACACACTGTCCCCGTCACTTCTCCCTGTCCCACGGTGGGATGAGTTCCTGAAATGAGGATTAGAAATATTGAAGAATGTAACCGAGGTGAACAGTGCTGGACAGTGAATGTAAATCTGAGATTATAAAGTCTGAAAGTACCGTTTAACCAGCCTGGGCTGTATGTGGAGCAGTGATTCGCTGGGACCTCAGTCTCTGGAATCTTCCATCCGCCAGAACTGAAACAACAATCACACAGAGTCAGTCCGTCCCTGAACTGATTCAATGATCAACTGAGAGAAGCTGTTCCCCTTTCCCTGGATCCACTCCCTGCCCCATTGCTCTGACTGATGGTCCCGCTCTCTCTACACAACCGCTTCCTAATCTCACACTTTGCTCTCTTCAGCACATTTACTCCTGGTTTATTGATCAGTTTATCTGTCACTTCCGCCTCACGTTACCTTTTAAATCTGTACCATCCTTGGACAAGGTCCCAATCACACTAACAGTTTCCGATGCAGTCAGTCTCACCACAATCCGTGCTCCTCCAGGGCTGGTCCAGGACTGTGTGATTTACACACGGGTCAGTGAGTGAGGAGTCTGTGACTGAGGGACAGAAAGGTGTTTAATGTTAATATAAAGCACAGTTAATGTTACACAGCGCCTTGTACCCCTGAAGCACCAATAAGCTCAGTCTCACTCTCCGCCCTGGTAATAACTCCCCCAAATTAAACCTGGATCCTTTCCTCCTTCTCGAAACCAGGTTCCAATCTGTCTCCCAGCTCAGCCTCCCCTCCAACTCACTGCTCACAGACAGACCTCATTGGGTATCTCAGTCCCCAGGTGAAGACTGATTGTAGAGGGTGGGGACACTGGATGGTCAGTGGGAGATACCATGGGGTATCTCAGTCCCCGGGAGAACACTGAGTGTAGAGGGTGGGGACACTGGATGGTAAGTGGGAGATAACATTGGGTATCTCAGTCCCCAGGAGAACACTGAGTGTAGAGGGTGGGGACACTGGATGGTCAGTGGGAGATACCATGGGTATCTCAGTCCCCAGGTGAACACTGAGTGTAGAGGGTGGGGACACTGGATGGTCAGTGGGAGATACCATGGGGTATCTCAGTCCCCAGGTGAACACTGAGTGTAGAGGGTGTGGACACTGGATGGTCAGTGGGAGATACCATGGGGTATCTCAGTCCCCAAGGGAACACTGAGTGTAGAGAGTGGGACACTGGATGGTCAGTGGGAGATACCATGGGGTATCTCAGTCCCCGAGTGAACACTGAGTGTAGAGGGTGGGGACACTGGATGGTCAGTGGGAGATACCATGGGGTATCTCAGTCCCCGGGTGAACACTGAATGTAGAGGGTGGGGACACTGGATGGTCAGTGGGAGATACCATGGGTATCTCAGTCCCCAGGTGAACACTGAGTGTAGAGGTTGGGGACACTGGATGGTCAGTGGGAGATACCATGGGGTATCTCAGTCCCCAGGTGAACACTGAGTGTAGAGGGTGGGGACACTGGATGGTCAGTGGGAGATACCATGGGGTATCTCAGTCCCCAAGGGAACACTGAGTGTAGAGAGTGGGACACTGGATGGTCAGTGGGAGATACCATGGGGTATCTCAGTCCCCGGGTGAACACTGAGTGTAGAGGGTGGGGACACTGGATGGTCAGTGGGAGATACCATGGGGTATCTCAGTCCCCAGGTGAACACTGAGTGTAGACGGTGGGGACACTGGATGGTCAGTGGGAGATACCATGGGGTACCTCACTCGCCCGGTGAACACTGAGTGTAGAGGGTGGGGACACTGGATGGTCAGTGGGAGATACCATGGGGTATCTCAGTCCCCGGGTGAACACTGAGTGTAGAGGGTGGGGACACTGGATGGTCAGTGGGAGATACCATGGGGTATCTCAGTCCCTGGGTGAACACTGAGTGTAGAGGTTGGGGACACTGGATGGTCAGTGGGAGATACCATGGGGTATCTCACTCGCCCGGTTAACACTGAGTGTAGACTGTGAGGACACTGGATGGTCAGTGGGAGATACGATGGGTTATCTCAGTCCCCAGGTGAACACTGAGTGTAGAGGGTGGGGAAACTGGATGGTCAGTGGGAGATACCATGGGGTATCTCAGTCCCCAGGTGAACACTGAGTGTAGTGGGTGGGGACACTGGATGGTCAGTGGGAGATACCATGGGGTATCTCAGTCCCCAGGTGAAAACTGAGTGTGGAGCGTGGGGACACTGGATGGTCAGTGGGAGATACCATGGGGTATCTCAGTCCCCGGGTAAACACTGAGTGTAGAGGGGGGGACACTGGATGGTCAGTGGGAGATACCATGGGGTATCTCAGTTCCCAGGTGAACATTGAGTGTAGAGAGTGGGGACACTGGATGGTCAGTGGGAGATCCCATGGTGTATCTCAGTCCCCAGGTAAACATTGAGTGTAGAGGGGGGGACACTGGATGGTAAGTGGGAGATACCATGGGGTATCTCAGTCCCCAGGTGAACACTGAGTGTAGAGGGTGGGGACACTGGATGGTCAGTGGGAGATACCATGGAGTATCTCAGTCCCCAGGGGAACACTGAGTGTAGAGGGGGCGACACTGGATGGTCAGTGGGAGATACCATGGGGTATTTCAGTGCTCAGGTGAACACTGAGTGTAGAGAGTGGGGACACTGGATGGTCAGTGGGAGATACCATGGGGTATCTCAGTTCCCAGGTGAACCCTGAGTGCAGAGAGTGGGGAAACTGGATGTTCAGTGGGAGATACCATGGGGTATCTCAGTCCCCAGGTGAACACTGAGTGTAGAGGGTGGGGACACTGGATGGTCAGTGGGAGATACCATGGGGTATCTCAGTCCCCAGGTGAACACTGAGTGTAGAGGGTGGGGACACTGGATGGTCAGTGGGAGATACCATGGGGTATCTCATTCCCCGGGTAAACACTGAGTGTAGAGGGGGGGACACTGGATGGTCAGTGAAAGATACCATGGGGTATCTCAGTCCCCAGGTGAACACTTTGTGTAGAGGGTGGGGACACTGGATGGTCAGTGGGAGATACCATGGGGTATCTCAGTCCCTGGGTGAACACTGAGGGTAGAGGGTGGGGACACTGGATGGTCAGTGGGAGATCCCATGGTGTATCTCAGTCCCCCGGTGAACATTGAGTGTAGAGGGGGGGACACTGGATGGTCAGTGGGAGATACCATGGGGTATCTCATTCCCCAGGTGAACACTGAGTGTAGAGGGTGGGGACACTGGATGGTCAGTGGGAGATACCATGGACTATCTCAGTATCCAGGGGAACACTGAGTCCAGAGGGGGGGACACTGGATGGTCAGTGGGAGATACCATGGGGTATCTCAGTCCTCAGGTGAACACTGAGTGTAGAGAGTGGTGACACTGGATGGTCAGTGGGAGATACCATATGGTATCTCAGTCCCCAGGTGAACCCTGAGTGCAGAGAGTGGGGACACTGGATGATCAGTGGGAGATACCATGAGGTATCTCAGTCCCCAGGTGAACACTGAGTGTAGAGGGTGGGGACACTCGATGGTCAGTGGGAGATACCATGGGGTATCTCAGTCCCTAGGTGAACACTGAGTGTAGAGAGTGAGGACACTGGATGGTCAGTGGGAGATACCATGGGGTATCTCAGTCCCCGGGTGAACACTGAGTGTAGAGGGTGGGGACACTGGATGGTCAGTGGGAGATACCATGGAGTATCTCAGTCCCCAGGGGAACACTGAGTGCAGAGGGGGGGACACTGGATGGTCAGTGGGAGATACCATGGGGTATCTCAGTCCTCAGGTGAACACTGAGTGTAGAGAGTGGGGACACTGAATGGTCAGTGGGAGATACCATGGGGTATCTCAGTCCCCAGGTGAACCCTGAGTGCAGAGAGTGGGGAAACTGGATGGTCAGTGGGAGATACCATGGGGTATCTCAGTCCCCAGGTGAACACTGAGTGTAGAGGGTGGGGACACTGGATGGTCAGTGGGAGATAGCATGGGGTATCTCAGTCCCCTGGTGAACACTGAGTGAAGAGGGTGGGGACACTGGATGGTCAGTGGGAGATACCATGGACTATCTCAGTATCCAGGGGAACACTGAGTGTAGAGGGGGGGACACTGGATGGTCAGTGGGAGATACCATGGGGTATCTCAGTCCTCAGGTGAACACTGAGTGTAGAGAGTGGGGACACTGGATGGTCAGTGGGAGATACCATATGATATCTCAGTCCCCAGGTGAACCCTGAGTACAGAGAGTGGGGACACTGGATGATCAGTGGGAGATACCATGAGGTATCTCAGTCCCCAGGTGAACACTGAGTGTCGAGGGTGGGGACACTCGATGGTCAGTGGGAGATACCATGGGGTATCTCAGTCCCTAGGTGAACACTGAGTGTAGAGAGTGAGGACACTGGATGGTCAGTGGGAGATACCATGGGGTATCTCAGTCCCCAGGTGAACACTGAGTGTAGAGGGTGGGGACACTGGAGGGTCAGTGGGAGATACCATGGAGTATCTCAGTCCCGAGGGGAACACTGAGTGTAGAGGGGGGGACACTGGATGGTCAGTGGGAGATACCATGGGGTATCTCAGTCCTCAGGTGAACACTGAGTGTAGAGAGTGGGGACACTGTATGGTCAGTGGGAGATACCATGGGGTATCTCAGTCTCCAGGTGAACCCTGAGTGCAGAGAGTGGGGAAACTGGATGTTCAGTGGGAGATACCATGGGGTATCTCAGTGCCTAGGTGAACACTTAGTGTAGAGAGTGAGGACACTGGATGGTCAGTGGGAGATACCATGGGGTATCTCAGTCCCCGGGTGAACACTGAGTGTAGAGGGTGGGGACACTGGATGGTCAGTGGGAGATACCATGGGTATCTCAGTCCCTGGGTGAACACCGAGTGTAGAGGGTGGCGACACTGGATGGTCAGTGGGAGATACCATGGGGTATCTCACTCGCCCGGTTAACACTGAGTGTAGAGGGTGGGGACACTGGATGGTCAGTGGGAGATACCATGGGGTATCTCAGTCCCAAGGTGAACACTGAGTGTGGAGGGTGGGGACACTGGATGGTCAGTGGGAGATACCATGGGGTATCTCAGTCCCCAGGTGAACCCTGAGTGCGGAGAGTGGGGACCCTGGATGGTCATTGGGAGATACCATGGGGTATCTCAGTCCCCAGGTGAACCATGAGTGCAGAGAGTGGGGACCCTGAATGGTCAGTGGGAGATACCATGGGGTATCTCAGTCCCCAGGTGAACACTGAGTGTAGAGGGTGGGGACACTGGATGGTCAGTGGGAGATACCATGGGGTTTTTCAGTCCCCGGGTGAACACTGAGTGTAGAGAGTGGGGACACTGGATGGTCAGTGGGAGATACCATGGGGTTTTTCAGTCCCCGGGTGAACACTGAGTGTAGAGAGTGGGGACACTGGATGGTCAGTAGGAGATACCATGGGTATCTCAGTCCTCAGGTGAACACTGAGTGTAGAGAGTGGGGACACTGGATGGTCAGTGGGAGATACCATGGGGTATCTCAGTCCCCAGGTGAACCCTGAGTGCAGAGAGTGGGGAAACTGGATGGTCAGTGGGAGATACCATGGGGTATCTCAGTCCCCAGGTGAACACTGAGTGTAGAGGGTGGGGACACTGGATGGTCAGTGGGAGATACCATGGGGTATCTCAGTCCCCAGGTGAACACTGAGTGTAGAGGGTGGGGACACTCGATGGTCAGTGGGAGATACCATGGGGTATCTCAGTCCCTAGGTGAACACTGAGTGTAGAGAGTGAGGACACTGGATGGTCAGTGGGAGATACCACGGGGTATCTCAGTCCCCGGGTGAACACTGAGTGTAGAGGGTAAGGAAACTGGATGGCCAGTGGGAGATACCATGGGGTATCTCAGTCCCTGGGTGAACACCGAGTGTAGAGGTTGGGGACACTGGATGGTCAGTGGGAGATACCATGGGGTATCTCACTCGCCCGGTTAACACTGAGTGTAGAGGGTGGGGACACTGGATGGTTAGTGGGAGATACCACGGGGTATCTCAGTCCCCGGGTGAACACTGAGTGTAGAGGGTGGGGAAACTGGATGGTCAGTGGGAGATACCATGGGGTATCTCAGTCCCTGGGTGAACACCGAGTGTAGAGGGTGGGGACACTGGATGTTCAGTGGGAGATACCATGGGGTATCTCACTCGCCCGGTTAACACTGAGTGTAGAGGGTGGGGACACTGGATGGTCAGTGGGAGATACCATGGGGTATCTCAGTCCCCGGGTAAACACTGAGTGTAGAGGGGGGGACACTGGATGATCAGTGGGAGATACCATGGGGTATCTCAGTCCCCAGGTGAACACTGAGTGTAGAGGGTGGGGACACTCGATGGTCAGTGGGAGATACCATGGGGTATCTCAGTCCCAAGGTGAACACTGAGTGTAGAGAGTGAGGACACTGGATGGTCAGTGGGAGATACCATGGGGTATCACAGTCCCCGGGTGAACACTGAGTGTAGAGGGTGGGGACACTGGATGGTCAGTGGGAGATACCATGGGGTATCTCAGTCCCTGGGTGAACACCGAGTGTAGAGGGTGGCGACACTGGATGGTCAGTGGGAGATACCATGGGGTATCTCACTCGCCCGGTTAACACTGAGTGTAGAGGGTGGGGACACTGGATGGTCAGTGGGAGATACCATGGGGTATCTCAGTCCCAAGGTGAACACTGAGTGTGGAGGGTGGGGACACTGGATGGTCAGTGGGAGATACCATGGAGTATCTCAGTCCCCAGGTGAACCCTGAGTGCAGAGAGTGGGGACCCTGAATGGTCAGTGGGAGATACCATGGGGTATCTCAGTCACCAGGTGAACACTGAGTGTAGAGGGTGGGGACACTGGATGGTCAGTGGGAGATACCATGGGGTATCTCAGTCCCCGGGTGAAAACTGAGTGTAGAGAGTGGGGACACTGGATAGTCAGTAGGAGATACCATGGGGTATCTCAGCCCTCAGGTGAACACTGAGTGTAGAGAGTGGGGACACTGGATGGTCAGTGGGAGATACCATGGGGTATCTCAGTCCCCAGGTGAACCCTGAGTGCAGAGAGTGGGGAAACTGGATGGTCAGCGGGAGATACCATGGGGTATCTCAGTCCCCAGGTGAACACTGAGTGTAGAGAGTGGGGACACTGGATGGTCAGTGGGAGATACCATGGGGTATCTCAGTCCCCAGGTGAACCCTGAGTGCAGAGAGTGGGGAAACTGGATGGTCAGTGGGAGATACCATGGGGTATCTCAGTCCCCAGGTGAACACTGAGTGTAGAGGGTGGGGACACTGGATGGTCAGTGGGAGATACCATGGGGTATCTCAGTCCCCAGGTGAACACTGAGTGTAGAGGGTGGGGACACTCGATGGTCAGTGGGAGATACCATGGGGTATCTCAGTCCCTAGGTGAACACTGAGTGTAGAGAGTGAGGACACTGGATGGTCAGTGGGAGATACCATGGGGTATCTCAGTCCCCGGGTGAACACTGAGTGTAGAGGGTGGGGAAACTGGATGGTCAGTGGGAGATACCATGGGGTGTCTCAGTCCCCAGGTGAACACTGAGTGTAGAGGGTGGGGACACTGGATGGTCAGTGGGAGATACCATGGGGTATCTCAGTCCCCGGGTAAACACTGAGTGTAGAGATGGGGGACACTGGATGGTCAGTGAAAGATACCATGGGGTATCTCAGTCCCCAGGTGAACACTTTGTGTAGAGGGTGGGGACACTGGATGGTCAGTGGGAGATACCATGGGGTATCTCAGTCCCTGGGTGAACACTGAGGGTAGAGGGTGGGGACACTGGATGGTCAGTGGGAGATCCCATGGTGTATCTCAGTCCCCTGGTGAACATTGAGTGTAGAGGGGGGGACACTGGATGGTCAGTGGGAGATACCATGGGGTATCTCAGTCCCCAGGTGAACACTGAGTGTAGAGGGTGGGGACACTGGATGGTCAGTGGGAGATACCATGGACTATCTCAGTATCCAGGGGAACACTGAGTGTAGAGGGGGGGACACTGGATGCTCAGTGGGAGATACCATGGGGTATCTCAGTCCTCAGGTGAACACTGAGTGTAGAGAGTGGGGACACTGGATGGTCAGTGGGAGATACCATATGGTATCTCAGTCCCCAGGTGAACCCTGAGTGCAGAGAGTGGGGACTCTGGATGATCAGTGGGAGATACCATGAGGTATCTCAGTACCCAGGTGAACACTGAGAGTAGAGGGTGGGGACACTCGATGGTCAGTGGGAGATACCATGGGGTATCTCAGTCCCAAGGTGAACACTGAGTGTGGAGGGTGGGGACACTGGATGGTCAGTGGGAGATACCATGGAGTATCTCAGTCCCCAGGTGAACCCTGAGTGCAGAGAGTGGGGACCCTGAATGGTCAGTGGGAGATACCATGGGGTATCTCAGTCACCAGGTGAACACTGAGTGTAGAGGGTGGGGACACTGGATGGTCAGTGGGAGATACCATGGGGTATCTCAGTCCCCGGGTGAAAACTGAGTGTAGAGAGTGGGGACACTGGATAGTCAGTAGGAGATACCATGGGGTATCTCAGCCCTCAGGTGAACACTGAGTGTAGAGAGTGGGGACACTGGATGGTCAGTGGGAGATACCATGGGGTATCTCAGTCCCCAGGTGAACCCTGAGTGCAGAGAGTGGGGAAACTGGATGGTCAGCGGGAGATACCATGGGGTATCTCAGTCCCCAGGTGAACACTGAGTGTAGAGAGTGGGGACACTGGATGGTCAGTGGGAGATACCATGGGGTATCTCAGTCCCCAGGTGAACCCTGAGTGCAGAGAGTGGGGAAACTGGATGGTCAGTGGGAGATACCATGGGGTATCTCAGTCCCCAGGTGAACACTGAGTGTAGAGGGTGGGGACACTGGATGGTCAGTGGGAGATACCATGGGGTATCTCAGTCCCCAGGTGAACACTGAGTGTAGAGGGTGGGGACACTCGATGGTCAGTGGGAGATACCATGGGGTATCTCAGTCCCTAGGTGAACACTGAGTGTAGAGAGTGAGGACACTGGATGGTCAGTGGGAGATACCATGGGGTATCTCAGTCCCCGGGTGAACACTGAGTGTAGAGGGTGGGGAAACTGGATGGTCAGTGGGAGATACCATGGGGTGTCTCAGTCCCCAGGTGAACACTGAGTGTAGAGGGTGGGGACACTGGATGGTCAGTGGGAGATACCATGGGGTATCTCAGTCCCCGGGTAAACACTGAGTGTAGAGATGGGGGACACTGGATGGTCAGTGAAAGATACCATGGGGTATCTCAGTCCCCAGGTGAACACTTTGTGTAGAGGGTGGGGACACTGGATGGTCAGTGGGAGATACCATGGGGTATCTCAGTCCCTGGGTGAACACTGAGGGTAGAGGGTGGGGACACTGGATGGTCAGTGGGAGATCCCATGGTGTATCTCAGTCCCCTGGTGAACATTGAGTGTAGAGGGGGGGACACTGGATGGTCAGTGGGAGATACCATGGGGTATCTCAGTCCCCAGGTGAACACTGAGTGTAGAGGGTGGGGACACTGGATGGTCAGTGGGAGATACCATGGACTATCTCAGTATCCAGGGGAACACTGAGTGTAGAGGGGGGGACACTGGATGCTCAGTGGGAGATACCATGGGGTATCTCAGTCCTCAGGTGAACACTGAGTGTAGAGAGTGGGGACACTGGATGGTCAGTGGGAGATACCATATGGTATCTCAGTCCCCAGGTGAACCCTGAGTGCAGAGAGTGGGGACTCTGGATGATCAGTGGGAGATACCATGAGGTATCTCAGTACCCAGGTGAACACTGAGAGTAGAGGGTGGGGACACTCGATGGTCAGTGGGAGATACCATGGGGTATCTCAGTCCCTAGGTGAACACTGAGTGTAGAGAGTGAGGACACTGGATGGTCAGTGGGAGATACCATGGGGTATCTCAGTCCCCGGGTGAACACTGAGTGTAGAGGGTGGGGACACTGGATGGTCAGTGGGAGATACCATGGAGTATCTCAGTCCCCAGGGGAACACTGAGTGCAGAGGGGGGGACACTGGATGGTCAGTGGGAGATACCATGGGGTATCTCAGTCCTCAGGTGAACACTGAGTGTAGAGAGTGGGGACACTGGATGGTCAGTGGGAGATACCATGGGGTATCTCAGTCCCCAGGTGAACCCTGAGTGCAGAGAGTGGGGAAACTGGATGGTCAGTGGGAGATAGCATGGGGTATCTCAGTCCACAGGTGAACACTGAGTGTAGAGGGTGGGGACACTGGATGGTCAGTGGGAGATACCATGGTGTATCTCAGTCCCCAGGTGAACACTGAGTGTAGAGAGTGAGGACACTGGATGGTCAGTGGGAGATACCACGGGGTATCTCAGTCCCCGGGTGAACACTGAGTGTAGAGGGTGGGGAAACTGGATGGTCAGTGGGAGATACCATGGGGTATCTCAGTCAATGGGTGAACACCGAGTGTAGAGGGTGGGGACACTGGATGGTCAGTGGGAGATACCATGGGGTATCTCACTCGCCCGGTTAACACTGAGTGTAGAGGGTGGGGACACTGGATGGTCAGTGGGAGATACCATGGGGTATCTCAGTCCCCAGGTGAACACTGAGTGTAGAGGGTGGGGACACTGGATGGTCAGTGGGAGATACCATGGGGTATCTCAGTCCCCGGGTAAACACTGAGTGTAGAGGGGGGGACACTGGATGGTCAGTGAAAGATACCATGGGGTATCTCAGTCCCCAGGTGAACACTTTGTGTAGAGGGTGGGGACACTGGATGGTCAGTGGGAGATACCATGGGGTATCTCAGTCCCTGGGTGAACACTGAGGGCAGAGGGTGGGGACACTGGATGGTCAGTGGGAGATACCATGGGGTATCTCAGTCCTCAGGTGAACACTGAGTGTAGAGAGTGGGGACACTGGATGGTCAGTGGGAGCTACCATATGATATCTCAGTCCCCAGGTGAACCCTGAGTACAGAGAGTGGGGACACTGGATGATCAGTGGGAGATACCATGAGGTATCTCAGTCCCCAGGTGAACACTGAGTGTAGAGGGTGGGGACACTCGATGGTCAGTGGGAGATACCATGGGGTATCTCAGTCCCTAGGTGAACACTGAGTGTAGAGAGTGAGGACACTGGATGGTCAATGGGAGATACCATGGGGTATCTCAGTCCCCAGGTGAACACTGAGTGTAGAGGGTGGGGACACTGGATGATCAGTGGGAGATACCATGAGGTATCTCAGTCCCCAGGTGAACACTGAGTGTAGAGGGTGGGGACACTCGATGGTCAGTGGGAGATACCATGGGGTATCTCAGTCCCTAGGTGAACACTGAGTGTAGAGAGTGAGGACACTGGATGGTCAGTGGGAGATACCATGGGGTATCTCAGTCCTCAGGTGAACACTGAGTGTAGAGAGTGGGGACACTGGATGGTCAGTGGGAGATACCATGGGGTATCTCAATCTCCAGGTGAACCCTGAGTGCAGAGAGTGGGGAAACTGGATGGTCAGTGGGAGATACCATGGGGTATCTCAGTCCCCAGGTGAACACTGAGTGTAGAGGGTGGGGACACTGGATGGTCAGTGGGAGATACCATGGGGTATCTCAGTCGCCAGGTGAACACTGAGTGTAGAGGGTGGGGACACTCGATGGTCAGTGGGAGATACCATGGGGTATCTCAGTCCCTAGGTGAACACTGAGTGTAGAGAGGGAGGACACTGGATGGTTAGTGGGAGATACCACGGGGTATCTCAGTCCCCGGGTGAACACTGAGTGTAGAGGGTGGGGAAACTGGATGGTCAGTGGGAGATACCATGGGGTATCTCAGTCCCTGGGTGAACACCGAGTGTAGAGGGTGGGGACACTGGATGGTCAGTGGGAGATACCATGCGGTATCTCACTCGCCCGGTTAACACTGAGTGTAGAGGGTGGGGACACTGGATGGTCAGTGGGAGATACCATGGGGTATCTCAGTCCCCAGGTGAACACTGAGTGTAGACGGTGGGGACACTGGATGGTCAGTGGGAGATACCATGGGGTATCTCAGTCCCCGGGTAAACACTGAGTGTAGAAGGGGGGACACTGAATGGTCAGTGAAATATACCATGGGGTATCTCAGTCCCCAGGTGAACACTGAGTGTAGAGGGTGGGGACACTGGATGGTCAGTGGGAGATCCCATTGGGTATCTCAGTCCCCAGGTGAACACTGAGTGTAGAGGGTGGGGACACTGGATGGTCAGTGGGAGATACCATGGGGTATCTCAGTCCCCGGGTAAACACTGAGTGTAGAAGGGGGGACACTGGATGGTCAGTGAAAGATATCATGGTGTATCTCAGTCCCTGGGTGAACACTGAGTATAGAGGGTGGGGACACTGGATGGTCAGTGGGAGATCCCATGGTGTATCTCAGTCCCCGGGAGAACATTGAGTGTAGAGGGGGGGACACTGGATGGTCAGTGGGAGATACCATGGGGTATCTCAGTCCCCAGGTGAACACCGAGTGTAGAGGGTGGGGACACTGGATGGTCAGTGGGAGATACCATATGGTATCTCAGTCCCCAGGTGAACCCTGAGTGCAGAGAGTGGGGACACTGGATGATCAGTGGGAGATACCATGGGGTATCTCAGTCCCCAGGTGAACACTGAGTGTAGAGGGTGGGGACACTCGATGGTCAGTGGGAGATACCATGGGGTATCTCAGTCCCTAGGTGAACACTTAGTGTAGAGAGTGAGGACACTGGATGGTCAGTGGGAGATACCATGGGGTATCTCAGTCCCCGGGTGAACACTGAGTGTAGAGGGTGGGGACACTGGATGGTCAGTGGGAGATACCATGGGGTATCTCAGTCCCTGGGTGAACACCGAGTGTAGAGGGTGGCGACACTGGATGGTCAGTGGGAGATACCATGGGGTATCTCACTCGCCCGGTTAACACTGAGTGTAGAGGGTGGGGACACTGGATGGTCAGTGGGAGATACCATGGGGTATCTCAGTCCCAAGGTGAACACTGAGTGTGGAGGGTGGGGACACTGGATGGTCAGTGGGAGATACCATGGGGTATCTCAGTCCCCAGGTGAACCCTGAGTGCAGAGAGTGGGGACCCTGGATGGTCAGTGGGAGATACCATGAGGTATCTCAGTCCTCAGGTGAACCCTGAGTGCAGAGAGTGGGGACCCTGAATGGTCAGTGGGAGATACCATGGGGTATCTCAGTCCCCAGGTGAATACTGAGTGTAGAGGGTGGGGACACTGGATGGTCAGTGGGAGATACCATGGGGTTTTTCAGTCCACGGGTGAACACTGAGTGTAGAGAGTGGGGACACTGGATGGTCAGTAGGAGATACCATGGGTATCTCAGTCCTCAGTTGAACACTGAGTGTAGAGAGTGGGGACACTGGATGGTCAGTGGGAGATACCATGGGGTATCTCAGTCCCCAGGTGAACCCTGAGTACAGAGAGTGGGGAAACTGGATGGTCAGTGGGAGATACCATGGGGTATCTCAGTCCCCAGGTGAACACTGAGTGTAGAGGGTGGGGACACTGGATGATCAGTGGGAGATACCATGGGGTATCTCAGTCCCCAGGTGAACACTGAGTGTAGAGGGTGGGGACACTCGATGGTCAGTGGGAGATACCATGGGGTATCTCAGTCCCTAGGTGAACACTTAGTGTAGAGAGTGAGGACACTGGATGGTCAGTGGGAGATACCATGGGGTATCTCAGTCCCCGGGTGAACACTGAGTGTAGAGGGTGGGGACACTGGATGGTCAGTGGGAGATACCATGGACTATCTCAGTATCCAGGGGAACACTGAGTGTAGAGGGGGGGACGCTGGATGGTCAGTGGGAGATACCATGGGGTATCTCAGTCCTCAGGTGAACACTGAGTGTAGAGAGTGGGGACACTGGATGGTCAGTGGGAGATACCATATGGTATCTCAGTCCCCAGGTGAACCCTGAGTGCAGAGAGTGGGGACTCTGGATGATCAGTGGGAGATACCATGAGGTATCTCAGTACCCAGGTGAACACTGAGAGTAGAGGGTGGGGACACTCGATGGTCAGTGGGAGATACCATGGGGTATCTCAGTCCCTAGGTGAACACTGAGTGTAGAGAGTGAGGACACTGGATGGTCAGTGGGAGATACCATGGGGTATCTCAGTCCCCGGGTGAACACTGTGTGTAGAGGGTGGGGACAATGGATGGTCAGTGGGAGATACCATGGAGTATCTCAGTCCCCAGGGGAACACTGAGTGCAGAGGGGGGACACTGGATGGTCAGTGGGAGATACCATGGGGTATCTCAGTCCTCAGGTGAACACTGAGTGTAGAGAGTGGGGACACTGGATGGTCAGTGGGAGATACCATGGGGTATCTCAGTCCCCAGGTGAACCCTGAGTGCAGAGAGTGGGGAAACTGGATGGTCAGTGGGAGATAGCATGGGGTATCTCAGTCCACAGGTGAACACTGAGTGTAGAGGGTGGGGACACTGGATGGTCAGTGGGAGATACCATGGTGTATCTCAGTCCCCAGGTGAACACTGAGTGTAGAGAGTGAGGACACTGGATGGTCAGTGGGAGATACCACGGGGTATCTCAGTCCCCGGGTGAACACTGAGTGTAGAGGGTGGGGAAACTGGATGGTCAGTGGGAGATACCATGGGGTATCTCAGTCCCTGGGTGAACACCGAGTGTAGAGGGTGGGGACACTGGATGGTCAGTGGGAGATACCATGGGGTATCTCACTCGCCCGGTTAACACTGAGTGTAGAGGGTGGGGACACTGGATGGTCAGTGGGAGATACCATGGGGTATCTCAGTCCCCAGGTGAACACTGAGTGTAGAGGGTGGGGACACTGGATGGTCAGTGGGAGATACCATGGGGTATCTCAGTCCCCGGGTAAACACTGAGTGTAGAGGGGGTGACACTGGATGGTCAGTGAAAGATACCATGGGGTATCTCAGTCCCCAGGTGAACACTTTGTGTAGAGGGTGGGGACACTGGATGGTCAGTGGGAGATACCATGGGGTATCTCAGTCCCTGGGTGAACACTGAGGGTAGAGGGTGGGGACACTGGATGGTCAGTGGGAGATACCATGGGGTATCTCAGTCCTCAGGTGAACACTGAGTGTAGAGAGTGGGGACACTGGATGGTCAGTGGGAGCTACCATATGATATCTCAGTCCCCAGGTGAACCCTGAGTACAGAGAGTGGGGACACTGGATGATCAGTGGGAGATACCATGAGGTATCTCAGTCCCCAGGTGAACACTGAGTGTAGAGGGTGGGGACACTCGATGGTCAGTGGGAGATACCATGGGGTATCTCAGTCCCTAGGTGAACACTGAGTGTAGAGGGTGGGGACACTGGATGGTCAGTGGGAGATACCATGGGGTATCTCAGTCCCAAGGTGAACACTGAGTGTGGAGGGTGGGGACACTGGATGGTCAGTGGGAGATACCATGGGGTATCTCAGTCCCCAGGTGAACCCTGAGTGCAGAGAGTGGGGACCCTGGATGGTCAGTGGGAGATACCATGGGGTATCTCAGTCCCCAGGTGAACCCTGAGTGCAGAGAGTGGGGACCCTGAATGGTCAGTGGGAGATACCATGGGGTATCTCAGTCCCCAGGTGAATACTGAGTGTAGAGGGTGGGGACACTGGATGGTCAGTGGGAGATACCATGGGGTTTTTCAGTCCACGGGTGAACACTGAGTGTAGAGAGTGGGGACACTGGATGGTCAGTAGGAGATACCATGGGTATCTCAGTCCTCAGTTGAACACTGAGTGTAGAGAGTGGGGACACTGGATGGTCAGTGGGAGATACCATGGGGTATCTCAGTCCCCAGGTGAACCCTGAGTGCAGAGAGTGGGGAAACTGGATGGTCAGTGGGAGATACCATGGGGTATCTCAGTCCCCAGGTGAACAATGAGTGTAGAGGGTGGGGACACTGGATGGTCAGTGGGAGATACCATGGGGTATCTCAGTCCCCAGGTGAACACTGAGTGTAGAGGGTGGGGACACTCGATGGTCAGTGGGAGATACCATGGGGTATCTCAGTCCCGAGGTGAACACTGAGTGTAGAGAGTGAGGACACTGGATGGTCAGTGGGAGATACCACGGGGTATCTCAGTCCCCGGGTGAACACTGAGTGTAGAGGGTAAGGAAACTGGATGGCCAGTGGGAGATACCATGGGGTATCTCAGTACCTGGGTGAACACCGAGTGTAGAGGGTGGGGACACTGGATGGTCAGTGGGAGATACCATGGGGTATCTCACTCGCCCGGTTAACACTGAGTGTAGAGGGTGGGGACACTGGATGGTTAGTGGGAGATACCACGGGGTATCTCAGTCCCCGGGTGAACACTGAGTGTAGAGGGTGGGGAAACTGGATGGTCAGTGGGAGATACCATGGGGTATCTCAGTCCCTGGGTGAACACCGAGTGTAGAGGGTGGGGACACTGGATGGTCAGTGGGAGATACCATGGGGTATCACACTCGCCCGGTTAACACTGAGTGTATAGGGTGGGGACACTGGATGGTCAGTGGGAGATACCATGGGGTATCTCAGTCCCCAGGTGAACACTGAGTGTAGAGGGTGGGGACACTGGATGGTCAGTGGGAGATACCATGGGGTATCTCAGTCCCCGGGTAAACACTGAGTGTAGAGGGGGGGACACTGGATGGTCAGTGAAAGATACCATGGGGTATCTCAGTCCCCAGGTGAACACTTTGTGTAGAGGGTGGGGACACTGGATGGTCAGTGGGAGATACCATGGGGTATCTCAGTCCCTGGGTGAACACTGAGTGTAGAGGGTGGGGACACTGGATGGTCAGTGGGAGATCCCATGGTGTATCTCAGTCCCCCGGTGAACATTGAGTGTAGAGGGGGGGACACTGGATGGTCAGTGGGAGATACCATGGGGTATCTCAGTCCCCAGGTGAACACTGAGTGTAGAGGGTGGGGACACTGGATGGTCAGTGGGAGATACCATATGGTATCTCAGTCCCCAGGTGAACCCTGAGTGCAGAGAGTGGGGACACTGGATGATCAGTGGGAGATACCATGGGGTATATCAGTCCCCAGCTGAACACTGAGTGTAGAGGGTGGGGACACTCGATGTTCAGTGGGAGATACCATGGGGTATCTCAGTCCCTAGGTGAACACTGAGTGTAGAGAGTGAGGACACTGGATGGTAAGTGGGAGATACCATGGGGTATCTCAGTCCCCGGGTGAACACTGAGTGTAGAGGGTGGGGACACTGGATGGTCAGTGGGAGATACCATGGGGTATCTCAGTCCCTGGGTGAACACCGAGTGTAGAGGGTGGCGACACTGGATGGTCAGTGGGAGATACCATGGGGTATCTCACTCGCCCGGTTAACACTGAGTGTAGAGGGTGGGGACACTGGATGGTCAGTGGGAGATACCATGGGGTATCTCAGTCCCAAGGTGAACACTGAGTGTGGAGGGTGGGGACACTGGATGGTCAGTGGGAGATACCATGGGGTATCTCAGTCCCCAGGTGAACCCTGAGTGCAGAGAGTGGGGACCCTGGATGGTCAGTGGGAGATACCATGGGGTATCTCAGTCCCCAGGTGAACCCTGAGTGCAGAGAGTGGGGACCCTGAATGGTCAGTGGGAGATACCATGGGGTATCTCAGTCCCCAGGTGAACACTGAGTGTAGAGGGTGGAGACACTGGATGGTCAATGGGAGATACCATGGGGTATCTCAGTCCCCGGGTGAACACTGAGTGTAGAGAGTGGGGACACTGGATAGTCAGTAGGAGATACCATGGGGTATCTCAGTCCTCAGGTGAACACTGAGTGTAGAGAGTGGGGACACTGGATGGTCAGTGGGAGATACCATGGGGTATCTCAGTCCCCAGGTGAACCCTGATTGCAGAGAGTGGGGAAACTGGATGGTCAGTGGGAGATACCATGGGGTATCTCAGTCCCCAGGTGAACACTGAGTGTAGAGGGTGGGGACACTGGATGGTCAGTGGGAGATACCATGGGGTATCTCAGTCCCCAGGTGAACACTGAGTGTAGAGGGTGGGGACACTCGATGGTCAGTGGGAGATACCATGGGGTATCTCAGTCCCTAGGTGAACACTGAGTGTAGAGAGTGAGGACACTGGATGGTCAGTGGGAGATACCACGGGGTATCTCAGTCCCCGGGTGAACACTGAGTGTCGAGGGTAAGGAAACTGGATGGCCAGTGGGAGATACCATGGGGTATCTCAGTCCCTGGGTGAACACCGAGTGTAGAGGGTGGGGACACTGGATGGTCAGTGGGAGATACCATGGGGTATCTCACTCGCCCGGTTAACACTGAGTGTAGAGGGTGGGGACACTGGATGGTCAGTGGGAGATACCATGGGGTATCTCAGTCCCCAGGTGAACACTGAGTGTAGAGGGTGGGGACACTGGATGGTCAGTGGGAGATACCATGGGGTATCTCAGTCCCCGGGTAAACACTGAGTGTAGAGGGGGGGACACTGGATGATCAGTGAAAGATACCATGGGGTATCTCAGTTCCCAGGTGAACACTTTGTGTAGATGGTGGGGATACTGGATGGTCAGTGGAATTACCATGGGGTATCTCAGTCCCTGGGTGAACACTGAGTGTAGAGGGTGGGGACACTGGATGGTCAGTGGGAGATACCATGGGGTATCTCAGTCCCCAGGTGAACACTGAGTGTAGAGGGTGGGGACACTGGATGGTCAGTGGGAGATACCATGGACTATCTCAGTATCCAGGTGAACACTGAGTGTAGAGGGGGGGCACTGGATGGTCAGTGGGAGATACCATGGGGTATCTCAGTCCTCAGGTGAAAACTGAGTGTAGAGAGTGGGAACACTGGATGGTCAGAGGGAGATACCATATGGTATCTCAGTCCCCAGGTGAACCCTGAGTGCAGAGAGTGGGGACACTGGATGATCAGTGGGAGATACCATGGGGTATCTCAGTCCCCAGGTGAACACTGAGTGTAGAGGGTGGGGACACTGGATGGTCAGTGGGAGATACCATGGGGTATCTCAGTCCCCAGGTGAACACTGAGTGTAGAGGGTGTGGACACTGGAAGATCAGTGGGAGATACCATGGGATATCTCATTCCCCAGGTGAACACTGAGTGTAGAGGGTGGGGACACTGGATGGTCAGTGGGAGATACCATGGGGTATTTCAGTCACCAGGTGAACACTGAGTGTAGAGGGTGGGGACACTCGATGGTCAGTGGGAGATACCATGGGGTATCTCACTCGCCCGGTTAACACTGAGTGTAGAGGGTGGGGACACTGGATGGTCAGTGGGAGATACCATGGGGTATCTCAGTCCCAAGGTGAACACTGAGTGTGGATGGTGGGGACACTGGATGGTCAGTGGGAGATACCATGGGGTATCTCAGTCCCCAGGTGAACCCTGAGTGCAGAGAGTGGGGACCCTGGATGGTCAGTGGGAGATACCATGGGGTATCTCAGTCCCCAGGTGAACCCTGAGTGCAGAGAGTGGGGACCCTGAATGGTCAGTGGGAGATACCATGGGGTATCTCAGTCCCCAGGTGAACACTGAGTGTAGAGGGTGGGGACACTGGATGGTCAGTGGGAGATACCATGGGGTATCTCAGTCCCGGGTGAACACTGAGTGTAGAGAGTGGGGACACTGAATGGTCAGTGGGAGATACCATGGTGTATATCAGTCCCCAGGTGAACACTGAGTTTAGAGGGTGGGGACACTGGATGGTCAGTGGGAGATACCATGAAGTATCGCAGTCCTCAGGTGAACAATGAGTGTAGAGGGGGGGGGGACTGGATGTTCAGTGGGAGATACCATGGGGTATCTCAGTCCCTGGGATAACACTGAGTGCAGAGATTGGGGACACTGGCTGTTCAGTGGGAGATACCATGGGGTATCTCAGTCCTCAGATGAACACTGAGTGTAGAGGGTGTGGACACTGGATGGTCAGTGGGAAACACCATGGGGCATCTCAGTCCCCAGGTGAACACTGAGTGTAGAGGTGGGGACAATTGATGGTCAGTGGGAGATACCATGGGGTATCTCAGTCCCTGGGTGAACACTGAGTGTAGAGGGTGGGGACACTGGATGGTCAGTGTCTTAATCCTGGGGTTGAATTCGATTAGAAATAATTCGGTGTTCTTGGCTCTTCACTGATAAACCTATAACATTATTTATATATATATATATATATGTATATGTCAATAATGAAGATATTAATCCTGAATCTATAAATGTTGAATATCAAATGTATTTTCATAATATATTGAATATTATCTGATAAATATTCTGATAGAATGACTGAGTGTAGGAATATCACAGAATCACAGAACAGGGGTCAGAGGGTCTAGTAAGGAGGGGGAACTGAGGGAAATCTTTATTAGTCGGGAAATTGTTTTGGGGAAATTGATGGGATTGAAGGCCGATAAATCCCCAGGGCCTGATGGATTGCATCCTAGAGTACTTAAGGAGGTGGCCTTGGAAATAGCGGATGCATTGACAGTCATTTTCCAACATTCCATTGACTCTGGATCAGTTCCTATGGAGTGGAGGGTAGCCAATGTAACCCCACTTTTTAAAAAAGGAGGGAGAGAGAAAACAGGGAATTATAGACCGGTCAGCCTGACCTCAGTAGTGGGTAAAATGATGGAATCAATTATTAAGGATGTCATAGCAGTGCATCTGGAAAATGGTGACATGATAGGTCCAAGTCAGCATGGATTTGTGAAAGGGAAATCATGCTTGACAAATCTTCTGGAATTTTTTGAGGATGTTTCCAGTAAAGTGGACAAAGGAGAACCAGTTGATGTGGTATATTTGGACTTTCAGAAGGCTTTCGACAAGGTCCCACACAAGAGATTAATGTGCAAAGTTAAAGCACATGGGATTGGGGGTAGTGTGCTGATGTGGATTGAGAACTGGTTGTCAGACAGGAAGCAAAGAGTAGGAGTAAACGGGTACTTTTCAGAATGGCAGGCAGTGACTAGTGGAGTGCCGCAAGGTTCTGTGCTGGGGCCCCAGCTGTTTACATTGTACATTAATGATTTAGACGAGGGGATTAAATGCAGTATCTCCAAATTTGCAGATGATACTAAGTTGGGTGGCAGTGTGAGCTGCGAGGAGGATGCTATTAGGCTGCAGAGTGACTTGGATAGGTTAGGTGAGTGGGCAAATGCATGGCAGATGAAGTATAATGTGGATAAATGTGAGGTTATCCACTTTGGTGGTAAAAACAGAGAGACAGACTATTATCTGAATGGTGACAGATTAGGAAAAGGGAAGGTGCAACGAGACCTGGGTGTCATGGTACATCAGTCATTGAAGGTTGGCATGCAGGTACAGCAGGCGGTTAAGAAAGCAAATGGCATGTTGGCCTTCGTAGCGAGGGGATTTGAATACAGGGGCAGGGAGGTGTTGCTACAGTTGTACAGGGCCTTGGTGAGGCCACACCTGGAGTATTGTGTACAGTTTTGGTCTCCTAACTTGAGGAAGGACATTCTTGCTATTGAGGGAGTGCAGCGAAGGTTCACCAGACTGATTCCCGGGATGGCGGGACTGACCTATCAAGAAAGATTGGATCAACTGGGCTTGTATTCACTGGAGTTCAGAAGAATGAGAGGGGATCGCATAGAAACGTTTAAAATTCTGACGGGTTTAGACAGGTTAGATGCAGAAAGAATGTTCCCAATGTTGGGGAAGTCCAGAACCAGGGGTCACAGTCTGAGGATAAGGGGTAAGCCATTTAGGACCGAGATGAGGAGAAACGTCTTCACCCAGAGAGTGGTGAACCTGTGGAATTCTCGACCACAGAAAGTAGTTGAGGCCAATTCACTAAATATATTCAAAAGGGAGTTAGATGAAGTCCTTACTACTCGGGGGATCAAGGGTTATGGCGAGAAAGCAGGAAGGGGGTACTGAAGTTTCATGTTCAGCCATGAACTCATTGAATGGCGGTGCAGGCTAGAAGGGCTGAATGGCCTACTCCTGCACCTATTTTCTATGTTTCTATGTTTCTAGTATAGCACAGAAGGACGTCACTTGGCCCATCGAATCTGCGCTTGTTCTTTCAAACAGAAATCCAGTTAGTCCCACTCGCTCGCTCTTTCTCCACATCGTTGCGGTTTTTTTTCATCATGTTTTCATCCAATTCCCTTCTGAAGGTTACTATTGAATCTGTTTCCATCAGGCTATCCAGCAATGTATTCCAACTTCTCTATTATTCATTCCTGGGATGTTGGCAAGGCCAGGATTTATTGCCCGTCCCGAATGGCCCCTTGACAAGCTGGTTGTGAGCCACCTGCTTGAACCGCTGCAGTCCGTGTGGTGAAGGTGCTCCCACAGTGCTGTTAGGGAGGGAGTTCCTGGGTTTGGACCCAGCGACGATGAAGGAACGGCCGATATATTTCCAAGTCGGGATGGTGTGTGTGACTTGGAGGGGAACGTGGAGGTGGTTGTGTTCCCACGCGCCTGTTGCCCTTGTTCTTCGAGGCGGCAGAGGTCGCGGGTTTGGGATGAGCTCCTGATGAAGCCTTGGCGAGTTGCTGCAGTGCATCTTGTAGACGGTAGCCACGGTGCGCCGGTGGTGGAGGCAGTGAATGTTTAAATCCTTCGATCTAAATCCTTCATGGCTTTAAGCACCTCCCTCAATTCTCCTCTTCACCTTATCGACACTGAGACGAACAGCCCCAGTTTCTCCAGTCTATCAAGGTAACTACAATCCCACATCTCTGTAACCATTCTAGTCAATCCTCTTCTGCACCCTCTCCAAAGCTGCAGATCTTTCCTAAAGTGTGGTGCCCAGACTTAGACACAATTCTCCTGCTGGGACCCAAATCGTGAATTTGAAATCTAAATTTTAAGATAAATTTAAGAATGGAACGTAAAGGTGATAAATTAATGATCGTGAGAAATATAAAAAAACATACGAATGTAAATTATCATATAACTATAATATTTACAGTACAAATCCATTTATATGTGCAAAGAAAGATCGGTGATTTAAGGGCATCTGACAAATAAAAAACATAAGATGAACATTCTTAAATCTCTTGAGGTGTAAACAGACTCCAGGAAGGAGGGGAATTAATAATATCGATTAACAATGCCAATATTAAATATCGATCATAAATAAATCATGCAAATATGAATCGATAATACAAATATTAAGTATCTATTACAAAACCCTAATGAATATTATGAATCAATAAAGCAGTTAAATATCGATCATAAATACATCATGCAAATATGAATCAATAATACAAATATTAAATCACTATTTCAAGTACATAAAAAATAATATAAGAAGATAAGAAATAGGAGCAGGAGTCGGCCATTTAGCCCCTCGAGCCTGTTGCACCATTATATAAGATCACGGCTGATCTGACCTTGGTCTCAACACTTCCTCGCCCGCTCCCCATAACTCCATAATATGAATCAATAATACAAATAATACATGTCTATCACAAATACATAATCATTACATGAATCAATAATGAAAATAGTAAATATCTATTAAAATCACATAATTAATATTAATCGACAATGGAAATATTAAAGATATATTACAAATTCATAAATAATATAAATTGGTAATGCAAATATTAAGATCTGCCAAATGCATAATAAATAATTTGAAGCAATGATGCAAATATTAAATATCTATTGCAAATGCTCAATATATAATATCAATCAGTAACACAAAAATTAAAAATATATTACACATGCATAATAAAATAATAAATCACTAATACCAATATGAAATACTATTGGGGCATGAACTATTTACAATCTATATTAATGATTTGGATGAAGGGATGAGTGTAATGGAGCCATGTTTGCTGATCATACAAAGATGGGTGGGAGAGCCAGTTTTGAGCAGGACACAATGTATAAAGAGATATAGGCAGGCAAAGTGTGTGGGTAAAAAATTGGCCGATGGAGTATTAGGTGGGAAACTGTGAGGTTATCCACTTTGGGAGGAAAAATAAAAAAGCTAATTATTATTTAAATGGGGAGAAATTGCAAAGTGCCGCAGTACAGCGGGACCTGGGGGTTACTTGTGCATGAAACACAAAAGGTTAGTATGCAGGTACAGCAAGTGATCAGGAAGGCCAATGGTATCTTGGCCTTTATTGCAAAGGAGATGGAGTATAAAAGCAGAGAAGTCCTGCTACAACTCTACAGGATATTGATGAGGCCACATCTGGAGTACTGCGTGCAGTTCTGGTCTCCTTAATTAAGAAGGAATAGACTTGCATTGGAGGCAGTTCAGAAAAGGTTCACTAGGATGAATGCGAAGATGACGGGTTTGTCTTATGAAGAAAGGTTCAGCCGGTTGGGCCTCTACTCATTAGAGTTTTGAAGAATGAGGTGTGAACTTGTTGAAACATATAAGATTCTGAGGGGGCTCGACAGGATAGATGCAGACAGGATTTTCCCCTTGTGGGGAAATCTAGAACTAGGGGGCATTGTTTCCGAATAAGGTGCCGCCCCTTTAGAACGGAGCTGAGGAGGAATTTCTTCTCTCAGAGGGTCGTGTATTTTTGGAAATCTCTGCCCCAGAGAGCTGTGGAGGCTGGGTCATTGATTATATTTAAGGTGGAGATAGACAGATTTTTGAACGATTAGGGAGTGAAGGCATATGGGGAGTGGGCGGGGAAGTGGAGTTGAGGCCAAGATCAGATCAGCCACGATATTATTGAATGGCGGAGCAGGCTCGAGGGGCCAAATGGTCGACCCCTGCTGCTATTTCTTATGTTCTTATGCTCTATTAACAAATGTGTAATAAACAATATGAATCAATACTCCAATTATGGAAGATAAGTTACAAGTGCATAATAATTAACATGAATCAATAATGTAAGTATGAAATATCCATCACAAATGCATAATAAATAATATAAATCTGTAATGCAAATATTAAAGTTATAACACAAAAGAATAATGAATAATATAAATCTGTAATGCAAAGATTAAAGTGATATTTTAAAGGAATAATGAATAATATGCATCAATAATGCAATACTTGAGATATATTAAAAATATATAATAAAATCAAAAAAATAGCAAATAGTAAATACTGTAACAAATGCATTATAATTAATAATCAATGATTCAAATGTGAAATATCGATCACAGATGCATTATAATAATATGAATCAATAAGGCAATACTTGAGATATATTACAAATGTCTAATTAATAATATAAATCTGTAATAAAAATATTAAATACGATACCAAATGTACAATAATTAATATTAATCAAATATGCAAATGTGAAACATCCATCACAAATCCATTATAACAAAATGAATCAATAATGAAAATATTCATGAACATGCAGAATATGAATTAGTAATGAAAAAATAAGATTTATAACAAATGTGTAATAAATCATGTCAATCTTAATGCAAAAATTGAAGATATGTTACAAATGCATAATAATTAATATTAATCAACGATGCAAATGTTGAATATGTATAAAAAATGCATAATACATTAGATGAATCTATAATGGAAATGATTAAGAACTAAAACAAATGTTTAATGATTGATAATAATCAGTAATGCCTATATTAAAGATATAATAAAATATATATAATAAAATATGAATCGATATTGCAAGTATTAAATTCTATGACCAATGCATAACAAATAACATAAATCAGTAATGCAAAAATTAAAGATATATTACAAAGGAATAATAAATAATATCAATAATGCAATATTTGATATATATTATAAATGTAAAATTAGTAATATCAATCAGAATTACAAACATTGTATATATATTACAAATGCAGAATACTATTAATAAAAGGTACAAATGTGAAATCTCTATCACAATTGTATAATAATTAACATGAATCGATAATGCAAATACTCAAGATCTATTACAAAGGAATGCTAAAAATATCAATTAGTATTGCAAATATTAAATACCACAACAAATGCATAATAATTAATGTTAATCAAAGATGTAAATGTAAAATATCTATCACAGGTGCATCATAACAAAATGAATCAATAATACAATATTTGAGATATATTACAACTGCATAATCAGTAACATAAATCCATAACAAAAATATTAAACACTATACCAAATGCATAATAATTAATATTAGTCAAATATGCAAATGGTAAATATCCATCACAAATGCATAATAAATAATATGTATCAAAAATGAAAACATTCATCAAATATTAAAAATGCAGAATCAGAATTACTAATGAAAAAAAAAAAATATATAACAGGTGTAATAAATATCAATGTGTAATGCAAAAATTAAAGATATATTACAGACGCATATTAATTAATATTAATCAGTGATGCAAATATTAAATACTATTACAAATGCATAATAATGGATATTAATCAACGATGCAAATGTTAACTATCTATCAAAATGCATAATAAGTTACATGACTCTATAGTGCAAATGATCAAGAACTACAACAAATGCATAATAATTAATATTAATCAAAGATGCAAATGTGAAATATCGATCACAGGTGCATCATAATGAAATGAATCAATAATGCAATATTTGAGATATATTACCAATGCCTAATAAATAACATAAATCCATAACAAAAATATAAAACACTATACCAAATGCATAATAATTAATATTAGTCAAATATGCAAATGCAAAACATCCATCACAAATGCATTATAAATAATATGTATCAAAATTGAAAACATTCATCAACTATTAAAAATGCAGAATAAGAATTACTAATGAAAAAAATAAGCTATATAACAAAGGCGTAATAAATTATATCAATGCGTAATGCAAAAATTAAAGATATGTTACAGAGGCATATTAATTAATATTAATCAGTAACGCAAATATTAAATACTATTACAAATGCATAATAATTAATATTAATCAAAAATGCAAATGTGAAATATCGATCAGAGATGCATCATAACAAAATGAATCAATAATGCAATACTTGAGATATATTACTAATGCCTAATAAATAATATAAATCTGTAATAAAAAGATTAAATACTATACCAAATGTATAATAATTAATCGTAAATAAATCTCTCACAAATGCATAATAAATGGTATGGATCAATAATGAAAAAATTCAGCAACTATTACAAATGCAGAATCTGAATCAGTCATGAAAAAAATAAGCTATATAACAGGCATAATAAATTATAGCAATGTGTAATGCGAAAATTAAAGATATGTTACAGACGCACATTAATTAATATTAATCAGTAATGCAAATATTAAATACTATTGCAAATGCAGAATAATTAATACTAATCAAAGATGCAATTGTGAAATATCGATCACAATTGTATGATAATTAATATCAATCAATAATGCAAATACTCAAGATCTATTACAAAGGAATGCTAAACAATATCAATCAGTATTGTAAATATTAAATACTTGTGACAAATGCATAATAAATACCAGGAATTCGAAATGCAAAAGTTAAAGATAGATCACAAATGTATAATAAATTATATTAATCAGTAATGCAAATGTTAAATACTATGACAAATGCATAATAAGTAATATTAATCAAAGATGCAAATGTGAAATATCGATCACAGATGCATTATAACAAAAGGAATCAATAAGGCAATACTTGAGATATATTACTAAAGCCTAATAAATAATATAAATCTATAAGAAAAATATTAACTACGATACTATATGCATAATAATTAATATTAATAAAATATGCAAATACGAAACATCTATCACAAATACATAATAAATAGTATGAATCAATAATGAAAAAATTCATTAATTGTTACTAATGGAGAATCAGAATTACTAATGAAAAAAAATAAGATATAATAAAGGCGTAATAAATTATATCAATGTGTAATGCAAAAATTAAAGATAGGTTACAGATGCAGAATAATTAATATTAATCAACGATACAAATGTTAAATATCGATAAAAATGCATAATAAAGTATATGACTTTATAATATAATGATCAAGAACTATAACAATGTATAATGAATAATATCAGTCAATAATGCAAATATTAAAGATATATTAAAATGCGTATAATATAATATGAATCAACAATAAAAGTTTGAAAGTTTATTACAAGTGCATCATACATAATATCAATCAGTATTGCAAATATTAAATATCTGTGACAAATGCATAATAAATACCATGAATTAGTAATGTCAAATTAAAGATATATTATAAATGCATAATGAGTAAAATCAATCATTATTGCAAATATGAAATATTTATTACAATTACATAATAATTAATCATAATCAAAAACGCAAATTTGAAATATCTATCATGAATGTATAATAAATAATTTGAATCAATAACGCAAATATTAAATATCTGTAACTAATGTAAAATGAATACTATGAATCAATAATGCAAATACTAAAGATATGTTAAAATGCATATTATATAATATGAATCAAAAATGCAAGTATTATAGGTTATTACTAACGCATAATAAATAATAAGTCAGTACTGCAAAAATTAATTATACATAACATATGTGTAATAAATAATATAAATCAGTAATGAAAATATTACAAATGTTGAATTTTTACACCTGTTTGGTAATTAAGGTTATGTATATAATATTGTGTAAGTATGTATGGCACGGAATTATAATTAATTTACAGGCACAGGAAAAGGCAATTTTCCCGACCTGGTCCGAACACTGATTGTGCTCCACACGAGCCTCCTCCCAGCCGTCTTCCTCTCAGTCCATCAATTTATCCTTCTATTCCTTTCCCTCTGTATGTTCATCGAGCTCAGCCGTGGATAATCTCTGCCTCTCGCCTCAGCCCCTCTGTCTGGTGACGAGCTCCCCATTCTCCCCACTCTCTGGGTAAAGAAGTTTCTCCTGAATTCCCCATTGGATTTATTGGTGACAGATTTATCTCATACTGGTGGCTCCCGAGATCTCGTCTCGTCCATAAGTGCAAACACCTTCCACACGTTCACTGTCATAATTTTAAAGCCCTCGATCAGGTCCCCCTCAGCCTTTATCTTTTCTAGAGAAAAGCTACCCAACTTGTTCAGTGTTTCCTGACAGTTCTAACAGCTCAGTTCTGGTTTCATCTTGTAAAAGTTGACTCGCTCCCTCTCCAGTGCCTCGACATCCCTTTTGTGTCATGTGGAGAACAAAACTGTGCACAGAAATGATGGAATACCTATCACAAATCCATAGCTTCTAAATCTGATCAGTAATTAAAAGTATAAATAATAGCAATGGAAGAATTTCAATTTAAACTCCATGTTAGAACCTCTCCGCTCAGATTTCCAGCCCTGCCACAGACCTGAAGCTGCCCTGATGCAAATCACACACCTGAGGAGATTTTGCAGATTTTCATACATGAAGACATTAAATACACACAGTGCAGTTTGTCGATAATGAAAATGACTTACTCAGATAACCCAGAATAAGCAGCAGATTCCTCATTTTACTGGGGGATATTCTGGAAGTGAAAACAGGGAATTAATATTGGAGAAAGTTGAGGGGACAGGGAGATCAAAGGGAACTGTAAATAGGGAGTTGGACAGGGAATCAGAGGGTACATCAATTTATAATCGGGAAGCTCCACCCCTCTCCCTCACTGGGACCCTACCGACAGAGGTGAGCTCTCCCTCTCTCCCTCACTGGGACACTACAGACAGAGGTGAGCTCTATCTCTCTCTCTCACTGGGACCCTATAGACAGAGGTGAGCTCTCCCTCTCTCCCTCACTGGGTCCCTACAGACAGAGGTAAGCTCTCCCTCTCTCCCTCACTGGGACCCTACAGACAGAGGTGAGCTCTCCCTCTCTCCCTCACTGGGGCCCTACAGACAGAGGTGAGCACTATCTCTCTCCCTCACTGGGACACTACTGACAGAGGTGAGCTCTATCTCTCTCCCTCACTGGGACCCTACAGACAGAGGTGAGCTCTATTTCTCTCCCTCACTGGGACCCTACAGACAGAGGTGAGATCTCCCTCTCTCCCTCACTGGGACCCTACAGACAGAGGTGAGCTCCTCCTCTCTCCCTCACTGGGACCCAACAGACAGAGGTGAGCTCTAACTCTCTCCCTCACGGGACACTACAGACAGAGTTCAGTGCCAGCCTCTCTCCTGTCCCCGATAAACACCAGTTGTTTGACTAGAATCCTTCCCTGGTTTTTCCAATTCTCGAATACCACTGGTTAAACCGTGCTGACTCTCTCCCCCCCAGGTCCCTCTCCAGTCTCCCTTGATTATAAACCTTTTAACACAGTCCATTACTGAGGCCTGAACCTGGAGAGGACAAGCTCCACACAGCCCTGGGTCCCAACTTCAGACCCGCTGAGCTGCTGCTAAAATCCCCTCCACACCCCACTGCTTACCCGAGTCTCCAAACGCGGTGTCGCTGTGTGAGATACAGAGTTCTGATCACCGGCAACCTTCTCAGTCCCAGTTAGAGCTCACTGTGAGCAGTGACAGTCTCAGTGACAGCTCATATAACCAGACCCACAGCACCAGAGGTGCGTGCAGCTATCGGCATTGCTGATTGGCTCTCACCTTATCATTTACTGATGATCTATAACCTGGCAGAATCCATGCAAATGTAACATTTTTAAAAAAGGACCTGTGATAGACAAATGAGTAAACATCTCTTTTGGGCCCATGGTAACCGGGTGGGCTTTTCTGATGCAACAGAATTTGTCTTCAGCTGCCCAGCATGAAGGGTGTCGGGACAGTGGGACTGGGGAGGGTCTGAGCATGTTATGGTCAGTATTGGGGAAAGGTCTGTGTGTGTATTGGGACTGGGGAGGGTCTGAGAATGTTCTGGTCAGTATTGGGGAAAGGTTTGTGTGTGTATTGGGACTGGGGAGGGTCTGAGCATGTTATGGTCAGTATTGGGGAAAGGTCGGTGTGTGTATTGGGACTGGGGAGGGTCTGAGCATGTTATGGTCAGTATTGGGGAAAGATCTGTGTGTGTATTGGGACTGGGGAGGGTCTGAGAAAGTTATGGTCAGTATTGGGGAAAGGTCTGTGTGTGTATTGGAACTCTAATGGCCATGCGAACATTGGAAATAGGAGCAGGATTCGGCCATTCGGCCCCTCAAACCTGTTCCGCCATTCAATAAGATCATGGCTGATCCTCTACCTCACTCCACCGTCCTGCCCAATCCTCATATCCCTTGGTTCTCAACGTCTATCGATCTCTGTCCTGAATATACTCAATGACTGGTCCTCCACAGCCCTCTGGAGCAGAGAACTCCGAAGATTCACCACCCTCTGAGTGAATAAATTTCTCCTCATCTCAGCCCTAAATGGCCGAGCCCTTATCCTGAGACTGTGTGACCCCTGATTCCGGACTCTCCAGCCAGGGGAGAAAAGAATCTCTCGGTGTCTACCCTGTCAAGCCCTCGAAGAATTGTACACATTTTCAATGAGATGACCGCTCATTGTTCTAAACTCCAGAGAGTATGGGCTCATTCCACTCAATCTCTCGTCACGGGACCTAGTGCCCCGATCGCCTTCGGCCGGGAGAGCCAAACCTCGGTTCTGCCCAGCACACTGCGTCAGTGCATCAGGCTGAACGTGCCGAGTCAGGGCACCCCTCGGGGGCCGGGTCAGTCCATCCATTGCAGAGCCTGTAGCGATAGCCCTTCCCTCTAAGGTGCAGGGTTTGTCCGGTGCCAACATCAGTGTGTGTATGGGCCTTAAAAGGACTGATTTTTGGTTGCTGTGAAATGCAGCAGGAGCCATGGGACAAGGCCCAACGGTGACGTCACGAAAGGCAGAAACATTTTCATTTCGAACTTTGTGTGATTTGTGGAAAAACACCTTTTGTTCGTGGGGCGGCACCTGGAGTATTGTGAGCAGTTCTGGTCTCCTTACCGAAGGAAGGATATACTTGCCACAGAGGGAGTGCAGCGAAGGTTCACCAGACTGATTCCTGGGATGGCAGGACTGTGGTACGAGGAGAGATTGGGTGGACTGGGCCTGTATTCACTGGAGTTTAGAAGAATGACAGGGGATTTGATTGAAAGGTATAACATTCTGACAGTGTTGGACAGACTGGATGTGGGGAGGGTGATTCCCGGGGCTGGGAAGACTAGAACAAGGGGTCACAGTCTCAGGATATGGGGTAGGAAATTTAGGAGCGAGATGAGGAGAAATGTTTTCACTCAGAGGGTGGTGAGCCTGTGGAATTCTCGACCACAGAAGGCTGTGGGGGCCAAGTCACTGAATATATTTAAGAGGGAGATAGATAGGTTTCAAGACACAAAAGGCATCGAGGGGTATGGGGACAAAGTGGGAATATGGTGTTGAGATAGAGCATCTGTCATGTTCATAATGAATGGTGCTGCAGATTCGAGGGGCCGAATGGCCGACTACTGCTCCTATTTTCTATGTTTCTGTATTTCTAAGTTTTTATGTAACAGAGGGAGGGTGGGAGTCCTGGACACCGGCAACACTGCACGCCCACCGCTCCCATCCCCCCAGCCGGATTTCGCCCTCCGCTCCCTCCATTGGAGGAGAGAAGACCGAGAGGCGGTCTTATTGAAACGTGTGAAGATGCTGACGGGGGCTGGAAGAGGGTCGATGCAGAGAGGATCTTTCCCCCCTGGTGGGGGGGTGGGGAATTCTAGAACTGGAGGGGGATGGGGAATTCTAGAACTCGGGGGGGGGGGGCACGGTTTCAGAATGGAGACCAGGATGAATTTCTTCTCCTGAATCTGTGCGATTCTCTGCTCCCGGCGAGATATGGAGACTAAATTTTGGACATTTAGTTTAAGAACAAACACAGAGTCCCATTCCTTGTCCCAGTATGAGTGGGCAAGCCACAGTCAGGGTTCTGGGACTTTGCTTCCTGATCGGGGGCTGTCAGCAGTGTTGCCTGATCTGGTTTCCATAATTCATTCTCCAAGCTCGCCTTAGTTTGCATACGTTGCTAAATGTGCTCCCATTAAAATATACATCTATGTGCCTGATGTGAAGCATCTATTGTTCTCAGTGCAAGAGCATCATTTGATAAAGATTACCTCATAGAACCACAGAATGATACAGCACGGAAGGAGACAATTCTGCCCATGGTGTTGTGCCAGATCTATGAAAGAGCGATCCGGTTAATCCCACTCCCCCCGCTCGTTCCCCGCAGACCGGGACACCTTACTCCTTCAACGACTCATCCAATTCCTCTTTTGAAAGTCACCTTTGAATCTGCTCCCACCGCCCTTTCGGGCAGCGCGTTTTATAAGAACATAAATAGGAGCAGGAGTAGGCCATTCGGCCCCTCGAGCCTGCTCCACCATTTAATACCATCATGGCTGATCCGATCATGGACACAGCTCCACTTCCCTGCCCGCCCCCTTATCCCTTATCGGTTAAGAAACTGTCTATCTCTGTCTTAAATTTATTCAATGTCCCGGCTTCCACAGCTCTCTGAGGCAGCGAATTCCACAGGTTTACAACCCTCTGAGAGAAGAAATTCCTCCTCATCTCCGTTTTAAATGGGCGGCCCTTATTCTAAGATCATGCCCCCTAGTTCTAGTCTCCCCCATCAGTGGGAACATCCTCTCTGCATCCACCTTGTTGAGCCTCCTCATAATCGTATACGTTTCGATAAGATCACTTCTCATTCTTCTGAATTCCAATGAGTAGAGGCCCAACCTCCTCAACCTTTCCTCATAAGTCACCCACCTCATCCCCGGAATCAACCGAGTGAACCTTCTCTGAATTCTGTGGAATTCTCTGCCTCAGAGAGCTGTGAAGGCTGGGTCTTTGAATATATTTAAAGTGGAGTTACACAGATTTTTGAGCGATTAAGGGAGTGAAGGGTTCTGGGGAGCGGGCAGGGAAGTGGAGCTGAGTCCATGATCGGATCAGCCATGATCGTATTAAATGGCGGAGCAGGCTCGAGGGGCCGAATGGCCGTCTCCTGCTCCTATTTATTATGTTCTTACGAGTGACTCACCTCCTGACTCCCCAAAGCCTTTCCAAGGCGGGTAGATGGGGTTCAGGTACAGATATAGCAATGATCCCATTGAATGGCGGCATGGGCTGGAGTGGTTAAATTGCTCTTTCCGTGTTGCGATGACTCTCAGAATTCTCTCTCTCTGTCTCTCCTAAGTAGTTTGCATTAGATCTGAAATGTACACCTGTGGCAGATCCTATCGGTGTTTCTGATCTGAACAGTTCTCTGTCTCTCCGCACTCTCTGACACACACAACAAGCCCCCAGCTTTTTGAAGCCTGCCACTGTCCGAGCTACAACACACAGCGTGCAACATTCAAATCCGTTAGCCACAGGGACGCAAAGGTTAGGCCCACACAGAATTGACAATGGGCCCACAGTCGCTTCGAGTAACTTCCTTGTCCACTGGTACTAACAGGGATTGAGAGACTCGGCAACCTGGGGAGGAAGGAGATTGTGGGGGACTATTGGGCACCAGGCCTTTTCACACACACTGCAACACTGGGCGATCGGGTACGACACAGGGATTGGGACCATTGAGGGTCGGTTAGCATTGTGCTAATGTCATGACCCCAGTCTCCCAACACATTGAGATCGGCCTGAATCAGACCAGCCTCTGCTACAGTTCTGACACTCGCACAGATCTTGGTATCGCCTGAAAATTGTGCCGCACACCCTGACTCCAGACCATTAATACAAACTGCGGGAAACCCCTGGTGACTGGTCTCTAAACAGATCCAGATCCAACTATAACTGCTCTTTGCCTGTGTCCTGCCAGACAGTTCTGAATCCGGCTCAATATAATTCACCTCATAGCAGAGGCTCCGATCTTATAGAGAAGCCTCTTGTGTGTTACCTCGTCAAAAGCGTTTTGGAAATCGAAGTGGACAATATCTACTGGACTTTCCTCATCCAGCAGCTTTGTAACTTCTTCAAACAATAAAATTAGATTTGTGAAACGTGACCCCTTTTTTATGAAACCATGTAGTGTGTCCCGAATATGTCTGCCCCGATCCAAGTGTTCATACATTGCATCGCTTATGATTCTTTCAAGCATTTTAATATGAAGCAGAAGGTGCAAAATTAAAGCACATGGTATTGGGGGTAATGTACTGACGTGGATTGAGAACTGGTTGGCAGACAGGAAGCAGAGAGTTGGGATAAATGGATCCTTTTCAGAATGGCAGGCGTAGTGCCACAGGGCTCAGTGCTGGGTGCTGCCCCTCCGACAGTGCGGCAC